>NC_088356.1:20552500-20757500 GCF_036884655.1 Musa acuminata AAA Group | reverse complement strand
TTTACCTTAGTAAATGTCTTAAAATTTATAGTTAGTACATAATTGAGATTAAAATTGGGCCAACCTAATTAGGGGATAGTTAGGCCTAAGTTTGGGCTGTGTTGGGCCAAGAGAAAGGCCCAAACAATGACCAAACTGGTGAAACTGTTTCGGCACAGTCTCCGAGACTATGTCAGGCGGTGGTACCATCAGTCTGGGCGATGGTACCATTAAGACACAATCTTCTAGACAGTGGTACTGCCCAATATCAGGCTGCAGGCGGTGGTACCGCCCATACCTTGAAATTTTAGGGGATTTGAATTTTGGCTCCATTTTTGAAGTCATTTGGAGTCTATAAATACCCTAGCTATTCTTGCATGGAAAAACAAGAAAAGTGAACAAAAACTCTATGTTTCTAGAGTTGAAAACCCTTGTAAAGTATAGAGTCCCTCATAAAGTTTAGAGACCATTCTAAGGGAGAGTGTGAGGGAAGCTTTATAAAAAGGGGGTGTAAAGGTTCTCTCCTGAGCCTGTAAATAGAGAATAGAGTTATAAGAAGGAGGTTGATCTTCACCTATTAAAGGAAGGAAGATCGTTAGTGGATACCGGTGGCCTTGACGAAAGGGAAATTAGTGGAGTGGATGTAGGTCACGGCGATCGAACCACTATAAAAACTTGGTTTGCATTTCTATTCTTACTATTTGCCTTCACTAGAAACTACTTACTTGCTTTACTTCCATTATGTTTACGAATATGATTTCAAAGTTAACATCTCTCTGAAACATTTTTCGTCAAAATCGGTTTTAATAGAACAAAGATTTTTAAACCGATGTAATCTTTTCGCTGCACTAATTCATGCCCCCCTCTTGTTGAATCTCGTATTTTGATGATGAAACTCCTTGATATATGTTTATGATTTAATCTGCGTTTTGAGTGACGCAGGGTGCTTCGATTAGGATGAGACAATTAAAGCAGGAACATCATGTTGTGCCGGAGGAACATGTCAGAAGATTGGACGTCGGGCCGGTGGATCGGTTGACGTATCGACAGAAGGCTTCGGGTCGTGGACTCGGGCATCGGGCCAAGAAGAGCGGGTATTGTGCCAAGGATATCGGAGTTGCGGAGTCAACTGGCCGATTGGGCAATAGGCTGCAGGAAAGGACGATGCGTCGAAGAATCGGACGAAGCGTCGAGGGACCAATGACATGCCAGACAACTTGGTTAATTGCTTAGGATTAATTGTCTCGATCGAAGTTTTTGTTTTGAGTGTGCAGGATTAACTACGATGAAAGTTAGACAAGCAGCAGGAGTTACGCCGGAGTCAAGTTCATGATCACGTTGGGAGTTCGAGAGTTCAACAGAAGTTCGAACGGTCGTCGGAGGTTCTGCGAGAACAGATCCGAGAAGTCCAGAAGCTTGCCAAGCGAAGCTCGTCGGAACTCGCCAAGTGGATCGTCGCAAAGTCCAGGAGTTTGCCGGAAGTCCGCAGGAGCATCACCGAGGGTTCATCGGATGATCGACGGAAGTTCATCGGAAACTCGCCGGAAGAAGCGATTGACGCACCGAAGCAAAGCTGCAGAAATTGTCTTAGATCTAATCGTAGTTAGCACATTGATTAAGTTGGAAAATGGGAGGTGATCCCATTAGCTTAATCTTGGGGCAATTGGGCCCCTGAAAGACTGAAATTGGGCCGAATGGAGCTAACCATTCGGACCCTGATTGCACCAGGAGGTGCAACCGCCTAGGCCAGGAGGTGGCACCGCCTGGGCTAAGCCTCCCAGCGAGACTGGGAGGTGCAACCGCCCCAGCCAGGAGGTGGCACCGCCTGAGCTCAGTCTTCGAGCTAGACTGGGCGGTGCAACCTCCTTGACAGAGAGGTGGCATCGCCTGAGCTCAGTCTTCGAGCTCTAGCAGAGAGGTGCAACCGCCTCAGTCAAGAGGTGGCACCGCCTGGGGCTCAGTCTCCGAGCCAGACTCAGGAGGTGCAACCGCCCCTGACACAGAGGTGCAACCGCTTGGGCTCAGTCTTCGAGCTCTGCCAGGCGTTGCAACCTCTCCAGTCAGGAGGTGCAACCGCCTGATCCCGGAATTCCGGGATTTGATCGTTTTGAGCTCCAAATTTGAATTGGGTTGGGGCCTATAAATACCCCACCCATTCAGCACTGAAAGCACAGAACACACACTCGAAATCTTGCTATCTTTCTGTGTTTCTTAGAGCTCAAAACTGCTAGTTCTCCTCTTTGTATTCTTCAAGTTTGAGTTGTAAAGAGAGGAGAGAAAACTTCTGTAAGGGTTGTCTCCTAAGCCCGTCAAAAGGAGTGAATCTGTAAGAGGGTAGTTGGCCTTCACCTATTGAAGGAAGGCTTCTAGTTGACGTCGGTGACCTCGCCGGTGGAGGAAGCCAAAAGTGGAGTAGGTCAAGACTGACCGAACCACTCTAAATCTCTGGTTTGCGTTTACTTTGAGCACTTTATCATTACTGCAAACCTCCTACATAGCTACTGCTCTCTGCGCCTTTACGAACAAGTTTCTAGGTGCCGATCTTTCCGAATCTGCATTCAGACGTAAATCGGTGTTTTCATACATTACAGTTTACGATTACGTTTTGTAACTGCAAACTGTCTTCTGCGCTTTTACGAACGAGTTTCTTTGCAGTTTACATTTACGTTTTGATTCTATTTATAACTGCAAACTGTCTTCTACAATTTTACAAACGAGTTTCAAGGTTTAGACGAAAATCTGCATTTAGACGTAAAACTGCATTTAGACGTAAATCGGCTTTCCTCGTACAATCATCAGATTTCAGTTTACGTTTACGTCTTGATTTCAATTGCATACTGCCTTCTACGAGTCTACAAACGAGTTTCAAAGTTCAGACGTAAATCAGCGTTTAGACGTAAATATACGTTTAGACGTAAATCTGCGTTTAGACGTAAATCTGCTTTTTGCATATTACTTTTTGAACTGTACAATAGCAGCACACTGTCTTTATACTTCTGCTTAAACTGCTTTTGATCTAAACAAGTGATTTACGCAATCTGAGCTTAAACGTAAACTGCGCTTAAACGCAAACTGTGTTTAGACGCAAACTACGCTTAGACGCAATCTGCGCTTAGACGCAAACTGCGCTTAGACGCAATCTGAGCTTAGACGCAATCTGCATTTAGACGCAAACTGCGTTTAGACGTAAACTGTGTTTAGACATAAACTGCACTTAATCATAAGTAATCTTAGAATCGGCTTTTGCATCAAAATAGTTTTTATCGAACGAACGCAGCTTTCGTTTTTAATCGCTGAAAGATTTTCGCTGCACTAATGCACCCCCCCCCCCCCCCCCCCCCCCTCTTAGTGCTCTCGATCCTAACAATTGGTATCAGAGCGGGGTATTTCTCATTTCGGATTTACACCCGAGAGATATGGCTCTTTAAGAGGGCTTTTCGGTCTTTCGTCCACCGTTCTTTAACGGATTGGACTACACTTATTGGAAAACTCGAATGAGAGTTTTCTTGATTTCTCTAAATCTTGATTTATGGAATATCGTTGAAAACGGTTTTCAACTTCCCTCTAAACCGATGAACGAATGGTCGGATTTAGAGAAGAAGTATTTTTCTTTAAACGCAAAGGCTATGAATGCCTTATTTTGCGCTTTGGACAAAAATGAGTTCAATCGGGTTTCTTTGTGCGAAACGGCTTTTGATATTTGGCGCACTCTTGAAATCACGCATGAGGGAACTAGTAGAGTCAAAGACTCGAAAGTTAATATTTTACTACATGATTTCGAGCTTTTTCATATGAAACCAAGCGAAACCGTTGTTGACATGTACACCCGTTTTACGGATGTCGTCAATGGTTTAAAATCACTTGGTAAAAGCTTTTCGGATTTTGAACTCGTTAACAAAGTTTTGCGCTCACTTTCTAAAACTTGGGATTCAAAAGTAACTGCTATTCAAGAATCGAAAAACTTGAACCAATTTCCACTTGAAGAACTAATTGGTTCATTGATCACATATGAAATGACGTGCAATGCACGTGAAGAACTTGAGAACCACCTTCCAAAAAACAGGAAGGATTTGGGACATAGAACATTTGAAGACCACTCGAGCATAAGCTCAAGTGATGGTGAACTTAAACTACAAATGAAACAAAAATTAAAAAGTAAAAAGAACGAAACTACTTGCTTTGAACGCAAGAAGAAGAACAAAAATTGGGATGAATCGAGCTCCTCTGAAGACGAGGAGAAAATCAACAAAGGCGAGGTGGCAAACTACGCCTTTACGCCTTTCGACGCTGAGGTAATCAAAATGCCTTTAATTTACTTCAAAATTACATGATATTTTTCATGATGCATTTTTCTTTTTCTTTAAATTTTCTTGAAAATTACATTTTTAATAATTTAATAATGAAAATGCAAAAATATGATCATGCTTGTAATTTTGAAAATGATAATGAAAATTGCATGTCTTATGTTAATGCAAGATAGAAATCTAATGATTGTACACATAGTGAGATTAAATCTTATTTATGTGCTTGAAAAGCAAGAATGTATATTTTGATGATTTTCATATTGCTTTTCAATGACGATACATGGCTTTTGTCTGGAAGGCTTGATATTTTTCATTGTCTTTGTTTGTTAAATATAATGTATGATTTTGACATAAGAATAAAGATTTGAGATTTTAAAGTTATACATGATGATTTTTGTGATTGATGGTTTTATGATGAAATTCATTTCACGATCCTAAACGTTGATGCATGTTTTCATTTGACATAAATGAAAAGGCATGCTAACATGAAATCGATCACTTAAGATGAAACACTTAAAAAAAAAAGGGGGAGAAATATATGAATTGATGCTATAAACACTATGCTATGATTATCCCATGCTTGCATCACCAAGAAATATATGATTGCTATCATTGCTATATGCCCTGTATCAAGATATCAAACAAAAATTTACATCATACGAGCTGATATCTTACCATGTGATGCAATGCTATACTTGCTAAAATATTCGAAATGTGTACATCATGCCCTGTATCAAGATATCAAACAAAATCTTGCTTCACAGTTTTACGCATTGATATCTTACCATATGATGAAATGCTACAATTGATGAACACTTGACATGTAATCCTCTATCTTATTGATTTTTCAATAAATCTATGCTTGTCATACATGAATTTATTGAATGTAATTTTGAGGATGATTTCAGATTTGACAAATGCTTGATTCGTATTTACGACATAAGATACACTTTAAATATGAATCATGCATCAATCATGTTAAATGCTTCAATCATTTTCTATCTCTAGAGTTCTCGATTTTGATGAAATACAAGTGATAAATTCATTTATGATATCTTGTAAATCACTTGAATTATGAATGAGTTTTTTATGATGTGTTAAAAGAATCACTTAAAAAGAAAATGCTTTTCCCATCTTATCGAGATTAATGATTTCATGATATTGTGTGAATCTCGAAATTGATTTTGATGAAATAGTAATAACGTTATTCATGTTATGAATCTTAAAAATGATAATATGCTTCATGTGATAATATGAATACATGAAACACTTATGATATTCCGTGTATTCATAAAATATTTATCTCATCATCCAATAACTCTTCTTGATATTGCTTATGAGATGAAATGAAATAATGCATGAAATACAAATGAGGAGTCATGATCATGCATAATAGGATGTAATGAATTCTGACATTTAGATACCATCGTTTGAATATCTATGATTATGTTGCCAAAATGATATATAATGAATGCTTGAATATCATGTTTGATATGCTCATGATGATGATTGATTTTTCGGTATCGTGCATAAAAAAAAAAAGAAATGTAATGTTAATGAATTTGTGCATTGAAACTATAATGATGCACAAATAAGAATGATTACTTACCTTTGTCATGATTTAGAAATTGATGTAAAGGGTTTTTCCCTTCTTTTTGACAATGACAAAGGGGGAGATAGATTGCTAGCACAATTCAAGAAAAAGGCAAAAATGACACTTCTCAAAAGAGAAGAAAGAGCATGTTATCTTGAACATCACAAGCTTGCCAAACAAAAATTACAAAAGTGCTATCTTGCCTATCTCAAGAAGCAAAACTTGCATATCGTAAAAATTTGCTAGCTTGCAACTTGCATATTTCAAGAAGCAAGAGTTGCCTTCTTGAACATCTCTAAATTGCTAGTTTGCAAGTTCTAAAATGTTGCAACATTGCTAGCTTGCATGTTATAAAAGTGCTATCTTGTATGCTGTAAAACTTGCATATCTAAAACTTGATAGCTTGAACGTTCTAAGCATGATGTAACATTTGCTAAATTTTCCGGCTTCAAAACTGCATGATGATAAAACTTGATATTATGTTTTTCATGCAATGAGTTAAAACTTACATCACAAATACTTGATTGTGGTACTTCTCCTTTTTGTTGATGACAAAGGGGGAGAAGTATGTTGATGACATCACATGTTATGCATAAGTTTATGATGACATGTTGCTTGGATTTTTGAATCCAAGAGTTTCTATCAATATGGCATATTGATAGGGGGAGTTTGTTTAAACTCTGGGAGTTAAGGTTAACTCCGTTTATGATGACATGTTGCTTAGATTTTTGAATCTAAGAGTTTCTATCAATAAGGCATATTGATAGGGGGAGTTTGTTTAAACTCCGGGAGTTAAGTTTAACTCCGTCATCAAGTAGTTGTCATCATCAAAAAGGGGGAGATTGTTGAATCTCGTATTTTGATGATGAAACTCCTTGATATATGTTTATGATTTAATCTGCGTTTTGAGTGACGCAGGATGCTTCGATTAGGATGAGACAATTAAAGCAGGAACATCATGTTGTGCCGGAGGAACATGTCAGAAGAATGGACGTCGGGCCGGTGGATCGGTTGACGTATCGACAGAAGGCTTCGGGTCGTGGACTCGGGCATCGGGCCAAGAAGAGCGGGTATTGTGCCAAGGATATCGGAGTTGCGGAGTCAACTGGCCGATTGGGCAATAGGCTGCAGGAAAGGACGATGCGCCGAAGAATCGGACGAAGCGTCGAGGGACCAATGACATGCCGGACAACTTGGTTAATTGCATAGGATTAATTGTCTCGATCGAAGTTTTTGTTTTGAGTGTGCAGGATTAACTACGATGAAAGTTAGACAAGCAGCAGGAGTTGCGCCGGAGTCAAGTTCATGATCACGTTGGGAGTTCGAGAGTTCAACGGAAGTTCGGACTGTCGTCGGAGGTTCTGCGAGAACAGATCCGAGAAGTCCAGAAGCGTGCCAAGCGAAGCTCGTCGGAACTCGCCAAGTAGATCGTCGCAAAGTCCAAGAGTTTGCTGGAAGTCCGCAGGAGCATCACCGAGGGTTCATCGGATGATCGACGGAAGTTCGTCGGAAACTCACCGGAAGAAGCGATTGACGCACCGAAGCAAAGCTGCAGAAATTGTCTTAGATCTAATCGTAGTTAGCACGTTGATTAAGTTAGAAAATGGGAGGTGATCCCATTAGCTTAATCTTGGGGCAATTAGGCCCCTGAAAGACTGAAATTGGGCCGAATGGAGCTAACCATTCGGACCCTGATTGCACCAGGAGGTGCAACCGCCTAGGCCAGGAGGTGGCACCGCCTGGGCTAAGCCTCCCAGCGAGACTGGGAGGTGCAACCGCCCCAGCCCGGAGGTGGCACCGCTTGAGCTCAGTCTTCGAGCTAGACCGGGCGGTGCAACCTCCCTGACAGAGAGGTGGCACCGCCTAAGCTCAGTCTTCGAGCTCTGGTAGAGAGGTGCAACCGCCTCAGTCAAGAGGTGGCACCGCCTGGGGCTCAGTCTCCGAGCCAGACTCAGGAGGTGCAACCGTCCCTGACACAGAGGTGCAACCGCCTGGGCTCAGTCTTCGAGCTCTGCCAGGCGGTGCAACCTCTCCAGTCAAGAGGTGCAACCGCCTGATCCCGGAATTCCGGGATTTGATCGTTTTGAGCTCCAAATTTGAATTGGGTTGGGGCCTATAAATACCCCACCCATTCAGCACTGAAAGCACAGAACACACACTCGAAATCTTGCTATCTTTCTGTGTTTCTTAGAGCTCAAAACTGCTAGTTCTCCTCTTTCTATTCTTCAAGTTTGAGTTGTAAAGAGAGGAGAGAAAACTTCTGTAAGGGTTGTCTCCTAAGCCCGTCAAAAGGAGTGAATCTGTAAGAGGGTAGTTGGCCTTCGCCTATTGAAGGAAGGCTTCTAGTTGACGTCGGTGACCTCGCCGGTGGAGGAAGCCAAAAGTGGAGTAGGTCAAGACTGACCGAACCACTCTAAATCTCTGGTTTGCGTTTACTTTGAGCACTTTATCATTACTGCAAACCTCCTACATAGCTACTGCTCTCTGCGCCTTTACGAACAAGTTTCTAAGTGCTGATCTTTCCGAATCTGCATTCAGACGTAAATCGGTGTTTTCATACATTATAGTTTACGATTACGTTTTGTAACTGCAAACTGTCTTCTGCGCTTTTACGAATGAGTTTCTTTGCAGTTTACATTTACGTTTTGATTCTATTTATAACTGCAAACTGTCTTCTGCAATTTTACGAACGAGTTTCAAGGTTTAGACGAAAATCTGTATTTAGACGTAAAACTGCATTTAGACGTAAATCAGCTTTCCTCGTACAATCATCAGATTTCAGTTTACGTTTACGTCTTGATTTCAATTGCATACTGCCTTCTGCGAGTCTACAAACGAGTTTCAAAGTTCAGACGTAAATCTGCGTTTAGACGTAAATCTGCGTTTAGACGTAAATCTGCATTTTGCAGATTACTTTTTGAACTGTACAATAGCAGCACACTGTCTTTATACTTCTGCTTAAACTGCTTTTGATCTAAACAAGTGATTTACGTAATCTGAGCTTAAACGTAAACTGCGCTTAGACGCAAATTGTGTTTAGACGCAAACTGCGCTTAGACGCAATCTGCGCTTAGACGCAAACTGCGCTTAGACGCAATCTGAGCTTAGACGCAATCTGCATTTAGACGCAAACTGCATTTAGACACAAACTGTGTTTAGACGTAAACTGCACTTAATCATAAGTAATCCTAGAATCGGCTTTTGCATCAAAATCGTTTTTATCGAACGAACGCAGCTTTCATTTTTAATCGCTGAAAGATTTCCGCTGCACTAATTCACCCCCCCCCCCCTCTTAGTGCTCTCGATCCTAACACCTCTTAGGGCCGACTCATTCCTAACAGTTGATATTAGGGCCACATTCGTTTCTCATTTAGTTTAACACCCAAGAGAAATGGCTCTTTTCAGCTTTTAAGAGAGTCACTCTTTCATTCGTCCTCCCTTGTTTAATGGGACGAACTATACATATTGGAAAACTCGAATGAGAGTTTTCTTGCTTTCTTTCGATTTGAATTTATAGCATATATTTAAATTTGGTTTTCAAAAGTCTTCTCTTCTTATGAACAATTGGAATGAGTTGGAGAAGAAGACTTTCTCTTTAAATGCAAAGGCTATGAATGCCTTGTTTTACTCCTTAGACTAAATTGAGTTTAATCGGGTTTCTACTTGCGAAATGACTTTCGATATATGGCTCAGTCTTGAAATCACACATGAAGGTACTACTAGAGTTAAAGATTCTAAAGTCAATCTTTTAATGCACGATTTTGAACTATTTCGAATGAAGCCGAGCGAAACCATTGTTGACATGTACACCCGTTTGACGGATATATCAATGGTTTAAAAGCACTTGACAAATATTTTTCAAATTTTAAAATTATTAATAAAGTTTTACGATCACTTTCTAAAAATTAGAATTTGAAATGAATGGCAATACAAGAATCAAAAGATTTAAACCATTTTCCAATCGAAAAACTAATTGGGCCTTTAATGACCTATGAAATGAGTTTTATGACATATATGACACAAAACGAACTTGAGAACAACGTTCCAAAGAACAGGAAGGATTTGAGACTAGGAACAATCGAAGACCACTCGAGCATAAGCTCAAGTGATGGTGAACTTGAACTCCTCACTATGAAATTTTAAAAAGTTCATGAAATAAAAATTAAAAAACAAAAAAAACGTAACTACTTACTATGAATGCAAGAAGAGGGAACCACTTTGGGACGAATTGAGCTCATTCGAAGACGAGGAGAAAATCAACAAAGGTGAGATGGCAAACTACGCCTTAACGGCTTTTGACGACGAGGTAATCAAAATCCTCTTAGTTTATTTTGAAATTACATGATACTTTTCATGAGTTATTTTTAATTTAGTTAAATTATTTTTTTTGAAAATTATATGTTTAATAATGTAATGAAAATGCTAAAAAATTAGGATCATGCTAGTAATTTTGAAAATGATAATAAAAATTATATATTTTATGATAAAGAAATAAAATATTAGATTTAAATCTAATGATAATCCTATGTATGTTTTTAAGAAGCATTAATGTGTATCATGTTGATTTCCGTATTGTTTCACGATTTTGATTAAAGATTCTCTATGATTAATGATATCATGCCCAAAGTAATGATGCATAATGATCATGCTTAATAAGTTTATATTTCAAAATTATGCATGATGATTTTTGTGATTTATGGCTTATCGATTTGTACCATAATGAAAGTTACTTTTTTTATTTTAAAAATGATATATTTTTTAATGTGGCATAAAAGAAAAAGGTATGCTTATATAAAATAATGTAAGTATCATGTTTGATAATTTTATATTTAAATTACACATGATGATTTGAAGTAATAATGATTTTTGTGTAAATTATGGTTTATTGATCTTGATGATTTCAATGATGAGATTTATTCTTTCGATTTTAAATCATGATGTATGGTTTTCATACGAAAAACTTGAGCATGCTTATATGAAATCAATCACTTAAATTGAAATAACTAAAACGAGAAAAATATTTTTTTTTAATTTTTTTTTCTCTATCTTACTGATTTTGATGAATCTATTTGTATTATTTTTATGAATCTCTTAAAAGTGACTTTATTAATTTAACAAGTCGAATGATTTGAAGATAAATGATGATTTTTCTCTTGATTATAACTTATGATTATTTTTATATGAATCATCATCTTGATTTCTCTATATTTGATACATGATATTTCTCAATGAAACAAGATCTTATTTTTGAACTCCTATATTTCTTCTTACTATTTTCTAAAAAGGAGAGATTAATGAATCTATCAATGTCCTTTTTATGAATCTCTTGAAAATGATTTTGATTTGACAATTTGAATTTGAATGATCTTTATCTTGATTTTTTGAGATTTATAACTAGAGATTTCTTATGCATCAATCAAGATATTATATCATTTTTTCTCCTATGTTTCTTTTTGACAATTGCTAAAGAGAAAATAAATAATCAAAATATTGATTTAATGATGAATGTTTAGTACCAACAATCATGAAGTAAGAAATGCTTAAAAATATTGATTTAATGTTTGGTATCATTAATGCTTTATTATCATGTATGGGAGTAATAATGAAGGTTTTAAACACCAATGTTAGTATTATGTATGATATGATGATTAATTTATTTTTAGTATCATGCATGGAGTAAGGATTGTTAGGAAGACAGTAAGCTACTGAGGAGGTTTGCAGTAAAGATAAGATGCTCAAAGTAAATACAAACCGAGATTTAGAGTGGTTCGGTCAATCTTGACCTACATCCACTTTTGGCTTCCTCCACCGACGAGGTCACCGACGTCCACTAGAGGCCTTCGTTCAATAGGCGAAGGCCAACCATCCTTTTATAGTTTCACTCCTTTTGACGGGCTTAGGAGACAACCCTTACAGAATTTTCTCTCCTCTCTTGAAAGATCAGAAGTTGGAAGAAAAGAGGGAGGAGAACTTCTAACTCATACAACACTTTTGAGCTCTAAAAATCACAGAGTAAGATCAGGATTTCAGTGGTTTTTTGTTGCCCTTTCATTGCTGAAAGGGTGGGGTATATATAGGCCCTAAACTAGTTTGAATTTGGAGCTCAAAAATGTCACCTCTCGGATTTTCGGGGTCTTGGTGATACTACCTCCTGACTAGGGTGGTACAACCACCTGACAGAGCTCGGAGATCGAGCTCTGGTGATGCCACCGCCTGATAGGGGCAATTGCACCGCCCAGTCTCGCTCGGAGACTAAGCCTAGGCGGTGCCACCGCCTGACTAGGGCGGTTGCATCGCCCAGTCTCGTTCGGAGACTGAGCCCAGGCGGTTGCACCGCCCAGCTTTCCTGGGAGACCATCTTTTGGGCGGTGCCACCGCCTAGGAGGAATTCTGGTCCGAATGGGTTGATCCATTCGGCCCAATTTGGGTCTATCAAGGGCCCAATTGCCCCCAAATTAAGTTAATGGGATCACCTCCCATTCCTAACTTAATCTACATGCTAACTATGATATTTCTTGAAGACTTTTGCTGCAACATGCTCCAGTGCGTCAATCGCTTCTTCCGGCAAGCTTTTGGCGAACTTCCAGCGAACATCCGATGAACCTTCAGCGATGTTCCGGTGGACTTCCAGCAAACTCCTGGACTTACGACGATCCACTTGGCGAGTGACACGGGAGTGTCTAATTTGCTATAATCTGTTCATATGGACCATACTGATAATATGATATTTTTTTCAGCCAACAATATTGCTACATAACCTTCAACTCAGCCTACTCAGATAAGACAGCTCATCAGCATATTCCCTGCACAAAGGAATACATTAATGGAGTTGGTTGACAGTTGTAAAGCTGTATCATGATGCTTTTCTTCATGGTTAAGGAATATATTAATGGAGTTGGTTGGCAGCTGTAAAGCACTTAATTTCAAAATTTTCTATGCATGAAGGGTTCTTTCATGCACTAGTATTTATTTTGGGGTTTAGGGCTTAGAACGGACTTTAGAAAACTGAGGAAATTGGTAGAAGCTCTCTTAGAGTGCTCTTTTGAACTTTGTATCTCTTGGATGTGCCCTTGAGTGGTGAGTCTTTTGCTTTCAGTTCTGTATCCTTGTTTATTGTCATTAGGGTAGTGATCTTTCTGTATCCCTTTTGATTTTAAACTTGGTGGTGAGCTATTTTTCGTTTTACCAAAGTTTCTTCAAGAGTTCGTTCCTTGCCTTCTGTGACATTTTCTATCTGAACAACTATTCTATTGGTGTTCTTTCAAAATCCATTCTGCATTTTTACCCTCCCCGGTATCAGTTTGGTATCAGAGCTAAAGGCTAGAGATCATGACAAGGCGGAATGGAAAAGATGTAGTTGGTGAAGGTAGCGACCATGAAGATGACGCTGAGTCGTTGAGGCTGTAGCTACGAAAATTGCTGTGTAGCCTACAAGAAAAAACTAAAATAATCGACGAACTTCAAAGTAGACACAACCAGCACGAAAATGACGCTCAAGAGTTTACTTCTAATGATGATACACCTCATCTTCCAAGGGAGTCGAGAAGATGTCGGAGAAGAAATGAAGTCCAAGACGAGTGGCAGAATAAATATAACCCCAGATTTGATATTCCAGAATTTGAAGGTAAAATAAATATTGATGACTTTATCGATTGGCTTAATACAGTAGAAAGAATTTTTGATTTTCATGAACCACCAGAACAAAAGAAGGTCAAACTTGTGGCACTCAAACTCAGGCAGAATGCATCTTTTTGGTGGGAAAATATGAAGAAACAAAGAGAACGTGAGGGGAAGAGTAAGATCGTTACATGGGAGAAAATGAAAAGGGAGCTGAAGAGAAAATATTTACCTCATAATTATAGGCAAGAGATCTTTCTCAAAATACATGATTTCACGCAAAAAGATCTTAGTGTGGAGGAGTACACTACAGAATTTGATAATTTGATGTTAAAAGGAAAGCTTATGGAACCGAAAGAGCAAACAATTGCAAGATACTTAGGAGGTCTGAAGTATGAGATTGCTAAAGTTGTTTAGCTACAACCATATTAGTCTTTAAATGATGTGAGCAAGCTGGCATTAAAAGTTGAAAAGCAACAGAAGTTTAAAAAGAGTTTTCGGTATGGCTCAAAAGAAGGATATACAAAAGGAGGAAGTTCCAAGCCTACTGTTCAAAGCAAGGTGATATCGGAGGTGCAAGAAAAGGGTTAAGAATCTGCTGGTAGCAAAAAACACCTAATTCTTCTACCCCAAGTGGCCGAAAATGCTTCAAATGTCATGGTTTTGAGCATATCGCATCATATTGTCCAAATAGGAGGATTGTAAGTTTGGTTGAAGATTATAGTGATGGAGGAGAAGATGAAATTGATGACGAACCAAAATACGATGATGATGAGGAAGAGATTACTTATGTTGATCATGGTTTGTCTATTGTATTGCAACGTAGTTTACAAGTGTCATATGTGGCCGACGATGAAAGTTGGGTGAGAAAAAATGTGTTTCACACTAAATGCACTTCTCTTGGCAAAATATGCTTGGTGATCATCGACAGTGGCAGCTTTGAGAATGTGGTATCTTTGGAGATGGTACAGAAGCTAAAGTTGGACACCATCCCTCATCCACATCCATACCAGTTATGTTGGCTGCAGAAAGGAAATGACATCAATGTAACTAAAAGTTGTTTAGTTTCATTTTCTATTGGCAAGTATTATAAAGATGAAGTATGGTGTGATGTTGCTCCTATGAATGCTTGTCATTTGCTGTTGGGAAGACATTGGCATTATGATAGAAGGGTGTTGTATGACGGCTACAAACATACTTATTCTTTTAAGGTGAATGAAAAGAAGATTATTTTAGCTCCATTACAACCATCCGAAATCAGTGCACCAAAAAAGAAAGTTAGCGCTTTTATGTCCTATGGTGAATGCGAAGATGAATTAGATAAGGGTTGACACGGGAGTGTCTAATTTACTATAATCTGATTATATGAGCCTTGATTATGATCTAGTATCTTTTTCAGTCAATAATGATGCCTCATAATCTTTATCTCAGCACACTAAAAAAATGACAGCTCATCAGCATATTCTCTTCACAAAGTTAAAGCTGTTTCAAGGTGCTTTTCTTGAAGACAAAGGAATGCATTAAAGGAGTTGGTTGGTAGCTGTGAACATTTCTTCATTACCAATGAGTGCATTAAAATAGTTGGTTAGAAGCTGTAAACACTTAATTTTGAAATTCCCTATGCATGAAGGGTTGTTTCATGCACTAGTATTTATTTTGGTGTTTAGGACTTAGAAAGGACTTTAGAAACTGATGATATCTGGGCAGAAGCTCTTAGAGAACCCCTTAAACTCTGTATCTCTTGGATGCGTCCTTGAGTGGTGAGTCTTTTATTTTCTAGTTCTGTATCCTCGTTTAATTTCCGTTGGGTGGTGAACTTTCTGTATCCCATTGCGATTTTAAACTTGGTGGTGAGCTATATTTCGTTTTACCGAAGTTTCTTCAAGAGTTCGTTCATTGCCTTCTGTGATATTTTCTATCTGTACAACTGTTCTATTGGTATTCTTTCGAAATCCATTCTGCATTTTTACCCTCCCCGGTATCAGTTTGGTATCAGAGCTAAAGGCTAGAGATCATGGCAAGGCGGAATGGAAATGATGTAGTTGGTGAAGGTAGCGACCATGGAGATGACGCTGAGTCGTTGAGGCTGCAGCTACAAAAATTGCTGCGTAGCCTACAAGAAAAAAATGAGATAATCGATGAACTTCAGAGTAGACATAACAAATATGAAAATGAAGCTCGACAGTTTACTTCTGATGATGATACACTTCTTCCAAGGGAGTCGAGAAGATGTCGGAGAAGAAATGAAGTCCAAGACGAGTGGCAGAATAAATATAACCCCAGATTTGATATTCCTGAATTTGAAGGCAAAATAAATGTTGATGACTTTATCGATTGGCTTAATACAGTAGAAAGAATTTTCGATTTTCATGAACCACCGGAACAAAAGAAGGTCAAACTTGTGGCACTCAAACTCAGGCGGAATGCATCTTTTTGGTGGGAAAATCTGAAGAAACAAAGAGAACGTGAGGGGAAGAGTAAGATCGTTACATGGGAGAAAATGAAAAGGGAGCTAAAGAGAAAATATTTACCTCATAATTATAGACAAGAGATCTTTCTCAAAATACATGATTTCAAGCAAAAAGATCTTAGTGTGGAGGAGTACACTACAGAATTTGATAATTTGATGTTAAAAGGAGAGCTTGTGGAACCGGAAGAGCAAACAATTGCAAGATACTTGGGAGGTCTGAAGTATGAGATTGCTAAAGTTGTTCAGCTACAGCCATATTGGTCTTTAAATGATGTGAGCAAGCTGGCATTAAAAGTTAAAAAGCAACAGAAGTTTGAAAAGAGTTTTCGGTATAGCTCAAAAGAAGGCTACACAAAAGGAGGAAGTTCCAAGCCTACTATCCAAAGCAAGGTGATATCGAAGGTGCAAGAAAAGGGTGAAGAATCTGCTGACAGCAAAAAAACACCTAATTCTTCTACCCCAAGTGGCCGAAAATGCTTCAAATGTCATGGTTTTGGGCATATCGCATCAGATTGTCCAAATAGGAGGATTGTAACTTTGGTTGAAGATCATAGTGATGGAGAAGATGAAACTGACAACGAACCAAAATACGATGATGATGAGGAAGAGATTACTTATGCTGATCATGGTTTGTCTATTGTATTGCAACGTAGTTTACAAGTGTCATATGTGGCCGACGATGAAAGTTGGGTGAGAAAAAATGTGTTTCACACTAAATGCACTTCTCTTGGCAAGGTGTGCTTGGTGATCATCGACAGTGGCAGTTTTGAGAACGTGGTTTCTTTGGAGATGGTGCAGAAGCTGAAGTTGGATACGATCCCTCATCCACATCCATACCAATTATGTTGGTTGCAAAAAGGAAATGACATCAAGGTAACTAAAAGATGTTTAGTTTCATTTTCTATTGGCAAGTATTATAAAGATAAAGTGTGGTGTGATGTTGCCCCTATGGATGCTTGTCATTTACTATTGGGAAGACCTTGGCATTATGATAGAAGAGTGTTGTATGATGGTTATAAACATACTTATTCTTTTAAAGTGAATGAAAAGAATATTATCTTAGCTCCATTACAACCTTCCGAAATCAGTGCGCCAAAGAAGGAAGTTAGTGCTTTTATTTCTTATAGAGAATGCATATATGAATTGGACAAGGGCGGTCATGTTTTGGCCCGAATGGTAGTAGAGGAGAACGAACAACATAAGGAGACACCGAAAATCATGCAACCAATCCTAGAAGAATTTCAAGATGTTATACCGGAAGAGATTCCACATGGCCTTCCACCTTTGAGAGACATTCAACATCACATTGATCTTATTCCGGGGGCTGTTCTACCTAATAAGGCTGCGTACAGAATGAGTCCTAAAGAACATGAAGAACTTCAAAGGCAAGTTGATGAATTAGTGAAAAAGGGGTTAATTCGGGAGAGCATGAGTCCCTGTGCAGTTCCAGCCTTGTTGGTGCCTAAGAAAGATGGTTCTTGGAGAATGTGCATGGACAGTCGCACCATCAACAAAATCACAGTGGACTATCGCTTTCCTATTCCAAGGTTAGATGACTTACTTGATCAATTGTGTGGTGCTTATATTTTCTCAAAAATTGATTTGAGGAGTGGCTATCACCAAATAAGAATGAGGCCCGGAGATGAGTGGAAAACAGCGTTTAAAACTAGAGAAGGCTTATATGAATGGTTGGTTATGCCATTTGGACTATCTAATGCTCCTAGCATATTCATGAGATTTATGAATAACATACTTAAGCCATTCATTGGAATATTTGTTGTTGTTTATTTTGACGATATATTGGTGTACAGCAAGAGTGAAGAGGAGCATATGAGTCATCTGAAAGAAATCTTTCTTATTTTGAGGCAGCAAAAACTTTATGCTAATCTAAACAAATGTGATTTCTTTACTTCTAGGGTGGTGTTTTTGGGGTATGTTGTTTCAAAAGATGGAATCATGATGGATCAAAGTAAGGTGGAAGCTATTCTCAATTGGCCAACACCTGCTTCATTACATGATGTGAGGAGTTTCGATGGCTTAACATCTTTTTATAGAAGATTCATCAAGAGTTTCAGCTCTATTGTCGCTCCAATCACCGAATGTCTGAAATGTGACAAATTCAAATGGACTAGTGAGGCTAACGATGCTTTTGAGCTTTTGAAAAGAAAGGTTACTGAGGCTCCTATCTTAGTTCTACCAAATTTTGATAATGTGTTTGAAGTTGAATGTGATGCATCTAATGTGGGAATTGGTGCTGTTTTGAGTCAAGACGGAAGGCCCATTGCATTTTTTAGTGAAAAGCTGAATGATACAAGAAAGAAATACTCTACTTATGATAAGGAGTTTTATGCGATTTATCGAGCTTTGTCTCATTGGAGTCAATATCTTCTCGCTAAGCCATTTGTTCTATATTCTGATCACGAGGCATTAAAGTTCATTAATCATCAGCACAAGCTAAACAAGAGGCATGCAGCTTGGGTGGAGTTCTTACAATCTTACAACTTTACAATCAAGCACAAATCTGGTGTTCAAAATGTAGTTGCTGACGCATTGAGCAGAAAGCATTCTTTATTATCAGCAATGGAAGTCAAAGTGGTTGGATTTGAAACATTCAAAGATCTATATGAGAATGATGTGGATTTTGGCTCGATATGGCAGAATTGCAAATCAGGTTCCTTTCAACAATTTTCGATCTTTGATGGTTTTCTTTTTCGAGCGAATGCTTTATGTGTTCCAACTTGTTCTTTGAGACAAGTAATTCTAGCTGAAGCTCATGGTGGTGTTTTGGGAGGACATTTCGGTAGGGACAAGACTCTAGCTCTTGTTCAATCAAATTTCTACTGGCCTAAAATGTTCAGAGATGTGGATAGACATGTGAAGCAATGCCGATTATGTCATTTGGCAAAAACAAGAAGTCAAAATTCTGGGTTGTACACTCCATTGCTAGTGCCAAATGCTCCATGGGAGGATGTGAGTCTTGATTTCATTTTGGGACTGCCAAGAACTCAAAGGAACAAGGATTCTATCATGGTTGTTGTTGATAGATTTTCAAAAATGTCTCACTTTGTTCCATGCAATAAATCAAATGATGCATCTCATATTGCTGATTTATATTTTAAGGAGATTGTTAAATTGCATGGTATTCCAAGAACTATGGTGTCTGATCGAGATTCAAAATTTGTTAGTCATTTTTGGAGAACTCTTTGGAGGAAGCTGGGTACTTCTTTGAATTTCAGTAGCTCGCATCATCCACAAACCGATGGGCAAACTGAGGTAACAAACCAAAGCTTGGGAAATTTACTTAGAAGCTATGTTGGCAAGAATATTAAGCAATGGGATGTCATTCTTCCACAAATTGAGTTTGCTTACAATCGTTCTATGCATCATAGTATCGGTAAGAGTCCTTTTGAGGTAGTTTATGGTGCTAATCCTGCTGGTCCTTTGGACTTAATCCCTCACTCTATAACAAAGCAATTTAGTGGAGATGCTGATGAAAGAGCTAAGCAGATAAAGAAGCTGCATGAGGGTGTGAAAGCAACCATTGAGAAGCAAAATGAGAGGTACATGCATGCTGCCAACAAACACAGAAAACATGTGGAGTTTAATGCAGGTGATTTGGTCTGGATTCATCTAAGGAAGGAGAGGTTTCCACCGGGCAAATTTGGAAAATTGAAACCAAAGGCTGATGGTCCATTCAAGGTGCTTAAGAGAATTGGCAGAAATGCTTATGAGATAGAGCTACCTGAAGATTACGGAGTATCCCCAACATTTAATGTGGCTGATTTGAGTCCTTTTTATAATCATGTTGATGAATCAAACGAAGACTTGAGGACAAGTCTCATTCAATCGGGGGAGATTGACACGGGAGTGTCTAATTTACTACAATCTGATTATATGAGCCTTGATTATGATCTAGTATCTTTTTCAGTCAATAATGATGCCTCATAATCTTTATCTCAGCACACTAAAAAAATGACAGCTCATCAGCATATTCTCTGCACAAAGTTAAAGCTATTTCAAGGTGCTTTTCTTGAAGACAAAGGAATGCATTAAAGGAGTTGGTTGGCAGCTGTGAACATTTCTTCATTACCAATGAGTGCATTAAAATAGTTGGTTAGAAGCTGTAAACACTTAATTTCGAAATTCCCTATGCATGAAGGGTTGTTTCATGCACTAGTATTTATTTTGGTGTTTAGGACTTAGAAAGGACTTTAGAAACTGATGATATCTAGGCAGAAGCTCTTAGAGAACCCCTTAAACTCTGTATCTCTTGGATGCGTCCTTGAGTGGTGAGTTTTTTATTTTCTAGTTCTGTATCCTCGTTTAATTTCCGTTGGGTGGTGAACTTTCTGTATCCCATTGTGATTTTAAACTTGGTGGTGAGCTATATTTCGTTTTACCGAAGTTTCTTCAAGAGTTCGTTCATTGCCTTCTATGATATTTTCTATCTGTACAACTGTTCTATTGGTATTCTTTCGAAATCCATTCTGCATTTTTACCCTCCCCGGTATCAAGGGTGGTCATGTTATGGCTCTACTAGTAGTAGAAGAAAATGAACAACACAAGGAGACACCAGAAATCATGAAGCAAATCTTGGAAGAGTTTGAAGATGTTATACCAGAAGAGATTCCACATGGCCTTCCACCCTTGAGAGATATCCAACATCACATTGATCTTATTCCGGGGGTTGTTTTACCTAATAAGGCAGCATATAGAATGAGTCCCAAGGAGCATGAAGAACTTTAAAGGCAAGTTGATGAATTGGTGAAAAAAGGGTTAATCTGGGAGAGCATGAGTCCTTGTGCGGTTCCAGCCTTGTTAGTGCCTAAGAAGGATGATTCTTGGAGAATGTGCGTGGACAGTCGCACCATCAACAAAATCATAGTGGACTATCGCTTTCCTATTCCAAGGTTAGATGATTTACTTGATCAATTGTGTGGTGCTTATATTTTCTCAAAAATTGATTTGAGGAGTGGCTATCACCAAATAAGAATGAGGCCCGGAGATGAATGGAAAACAACATTTAAAAATAGAGAAGGTGTTGAATCTCGGATTTTGATGATGAAATCAATTGATGGGTTAATTGATCTAATCCATATTATTAAGTTAAGTGTGCAGGATTAACTACGATAACCAGAAAACACAAAGCAAGAATACCGGAGTCAAGATCGATGGACGTTTAAGAGTCCGAAGAATCGTCGGAGATGCTGCCGGAACCAACCAAGAAGAAATCGGGAACCTATCGGAAGTTCGCCGAAGAGATCGTCGGAGGTTCACGGAGATCACCGAGAAGGCTCGGCTACTCGTTAAAGTCATCACAAGATCCGGAGCTTGATGGGAGTCCGTCGGAAGAAGCTCGTCGGAAAGCTCGCCGAAACAAGACTCGACGTTCGCGGTTAAAAGCTTGCTTAGGATGTGTTTTTGTTATATAGTTCACTTGTAATTAGGATTAGGATTAAGAGATAATCCTATATCCTGGTTAGGGGCCAACTGGGCCCAAAGTCAGATATGGTTTGGGCTTAAATTAAGCCAAACCAGTGAAATCGGAGTGCCAGGCGGTGGCACCGCCTGGCTGGGTGGTGGCACCGCCCAGCACCCGAGAGCTGGGCGGTGACACCTCCTTGGCTGGGCGGTGGCACCGCCTGGCTGGGCGGTGGCACCTCCAGCACCGGAAACCCTAAGAAAATTCAAATTTTGGAGCCCAAAATTTGAATCCTCTTGAGGCCTATAAATACCCCTCAAATCTCAGCTGAGGTTACAACTTTTGAGAAGCATTTTGATTGAGAGAAAAGTCTTAGAAAGTCTTAGAAAGTCTTAGCAAGTCTTGTTTTCAATTTGCTAGAGAGTTCTCCTCCTTCTTTCTTATTGAAAATTTGTAAGAGGTTGAGCTGCTTGTAAAAGGTTGTAAGAGGGGTGTTTACCCTTCCATTTCAAGAGATTTGCTAGTGGAAGGTGGGAGCCTCATCGAAGAGGGGCATCGCAAGTGGAGTAGGTCATTTGACCGAACCACTCTAAAAATCAACGTAATCTCTAGTTTGCATTTTATTATTGTCATTTACATTACTGCAAATCTTCTTACTGCTTTAGTTCCTTATTACCCTTGCTGCGCAATTTTAAAGAATACGCTTTCAAGTTAAACTTTTCAAGTTTCGTTCTTATCGTACGAAAGATTTTGTTAAAATCGAAGTTTTAATCCGCTGCACTAATTCACCCCCCCCTCTTAGTGCCGCTCCGATCCTAACAGAAGGCTTATATGAATGGTTGGTTATGTCATTTGGGCTATCTAATGCTCCTAGCACCTTCGTGAGATTTATGAATCACATACTTAAGCCATGCATTGGAATATTTGTTGTAGTTTATTTTGACGATATATTGGTGTACAACAAGAGCGAAGAGGAGCATATGAATCATCTGAAAGAGATCTTTCTTATTTTGAGGCATCAAAAGCTTTATGCTAATATAAAGAAGTGTGATTTCTTTACTTCTAGTGTGGTGTTTCTGGGGTGTGTTGTTTCAAAAGATGGAATCATGATGGATCAAAGTAAAGTAGTGGCTATTCTCAGTTGGCCAACACCTGCTTCGTTGCATGATGTGAGGAGTTTCCATGGCTTAACTTCGTTTTACAGAAGATTTATCAATGGTTTCAGCTCTATTGTCGCTCCAATCACCGAATATCTGAAATGTGATAAATTTAAATGGACTAGTGAAGCTAACGATGCTTTTCAGCTTTTGAAAAGAAAGGTTACTGAAGCTCCTATCTTAGTTCTACCAAATTTTGATAATGTGTTTGAAGTTGAATGTGATGCATCTAATGTGGGAATTGGTGCTATTTTGAGTCAAGACGGAAAGCCCATTGCATTTTTTAGTGAAAAGCTAAATGATACGAGAAAGAAATACTCTACTTATGATAAAGAGTTTTATGCAATTTATCGAGCTTTGTCTTATTGGAGTCAATATCTTCTTGCCAAGCCATTTGTTCTATATTCTGATCATGAGGCATTAAAGTTCATTAATCACCAGCATAAGCTAAACAAGAGGCATGCAGCTTGGGTGGAGTTTTTACAATCTTACAACTTTACAATCAAGCACAAATCTGGTGTTCAAAATGTAGTTGCTGACGCATTGAGCAGAAAGCATTCTTTATTATCAGCAATGGAAGTCAAAGTGGTTGGATTTGAAACATTCAAAGATCTATATGAGAATGATGTGGATTTCGGCTCGATATGGCAGAATTATAAATCAGGTTCCTTTCAATAATTTTTTATCTTTGATGGTTTTCTTTTTCGAGCTAATGCTTTGTGTGTTTCATCTTGTTCTTTGAGACAAGTAATTCTAGCTGAAGCTCATGGTGGTGTTTTGGGAGGACATTTCGGTAGGGACAAGACTCTAGCTCTTGTTCAATCAAATTTCTACTGGCCTAAAATGTTCAGAGATGTGGATAGACATGTGAAGCAATGCCGATTGTGTCATTTAGCAAAAACAAGAAGTCAAAATTCTGGTTTGTACACTCCATTGGCAGTGCCAAATGCTCCATAGGAGGATGTGAGTCTTGATTTCGTTTTGGGACTACCAAGAACTCAAAGGAACAAGGATTCTATCATGGTTGTTGTTGACAGATTTTTAAAAATGTTTCACTTTGTTCCATGCAATAAATCAAATGATGTATCTCATATTGCTGATTTATATTTTAAGAAGATTGTTAAATTGTATGGTATTCCAAGAACTATGGTGTTTGATCGAGATTCAAAATTTGTTAGTCATTTTTGGAGAACTCTTTGGAGGAAGCTGGGTACTTCTTTGAATTTCAATACCTCGCATGATCCACAAACCGATGGGCAAACTGAGGTAATAAACCGAAGCTTAGGAAATTTACTTAGAAGCTATGTTGGCAAGAATATTAAGCAATGGGATGTCATTCTTCCACAAATTGAGTTTGCCTACAATCGTTCTATGCATCATAGTATTGGTAAGAGTCCTTTTGAGGTAGGTTATGGTGCTAATCCTGCTGGTCCTTTGGACTTAATCTCTCATTCTACAACAAAGCAATTTAGTGGAGATGCTGATGAAAGAGCTAAGCAGATAAAGAAGCTGCATGAGGGTGTGAAAGCAACCATTGAGAAACAAAATGAGAGGTACATGCAAGCCGCTAACAAACACAGAAAACTTGTGGAGTTTAATGCAGGTGATTTGGTCTGGATTCATCTAAGGAAGGAGAGGTTTCCGCCGGAAAAATTTGGAAAACTGAAACCTAAGGCTGATGGTCCATTCAAGGTGCTTAAGAGAATTGGCAAAAATGCTTATGAGATTGAGCTACCTAAAGATTACGGAGTATCCCCAATATTTAATGTGACTGATTTAAGTCCTTTTTATAATCATGATGACGAAACAAACAAGAACTTGAGGACAAGTCTTTTTCAACCAGGGGAGATTGACACGAGAGTGTCTAATTTGTTACAATCTGTTCATATAGACCATAATGATAATATGCTATTTTTTTCAGCCAACAATATTGCTACATAATCTTCAACTCAGCCTACTCAGATAAGATAGCTCATCAGCATATTCTCTGCACAAAGGAATACATTAATGGAGTTGGTTGGCAGTTGTAAAGCTGTATCATGGTGCTTTTCTTCATGGCTAAGGAATACATTAATGGAGTTGGTTGGCAGCTGTAAAGCACTCAATTTCAAAATTTCCTATGTATGAAGGGTTGTTTCATGCACTAGTATTTATTTTGGGGTTTAGGGCTTAGAAAGGACTTTAGAAAATTGAGGATATTGGCAGAAGCTCTCTTGGAGTGCTCTTTTGAACTATGTATCTCTTGGTTGTGTCCTTGAGTGGTGAGTCTTTTTCTTTCAGTTCTTTATCCTTGTTTATTGTCATTAGGGTGGTGATCTTTCTATATCCCTTTTGATTTTAAACTTAATGGTGAGCTATTTTTCGTTTTACCGAAGTTTCTTCAAGAGTTCGTTCCTTGCCTTCTATGACATTTTCTATCTGAACAACTATTTTATTGGTGTTCTTTCGAAATCCATTCTGCATTTTTACCCTCCCCGGTATCAGCGAGTTCCGATGAGCTTCTTTGGCAAGCTCCTGGACTTCTCGGATTTGTTCCCGCAGAACCTCCGACGACCGTTCGGACTTCCGTCGAACTCTCGAACCCCTAACGTGATCATGGTCTTGACTCCGGCATAACTTCTGCTGCTTATCTTACTTCCATCATAGTTAATCCTACACATGTAAAATAAAACTTCGATCGAGACAATTAATCTTAAGCAATTAACTAAGTTGTCCAGCATGTCATTGGTCCCTCGATGCTTTGTCCGATTCTTCGGCGCATCATCCTCTCCTGCGGCCTATTGCCTAATCAGCCAGTTGACTCCGCAACTCCGATATCCTTGGCACAATACTCGCTCTTCTTGGCCCGATGCCCGAGTCCATGGCCCGAAGCCTTCTGTCGATAAGTCGACCGATTCATCGGCCCGACATCTAATCTTCTGACATGTTCCTCTAGCACAACATAATTTTTCCTGCTCTAATTGTCTCATCCTGATCAAAGCATCCTGCATCACTTAAAACGCAGATTAAATCATAAACATATATCAAGTGATTTTATCATTAAAATATGAGATTCAACAATCTCCCCCTTTTTGATGATGACAACCACTTGATGACGGAGTTAACTTTAACTCCCAGAGTTTAAACAAACTCCCCCTATCAATATGCCATATTGATAGAAACTCTTGGATTCAAAAATCCAAGCAACATGTCATCATAAACTTGTGTTTATGATATAAGTTCAACTCATTGCATGAATATCATGTTTTATCATCATGCAGTTTTAAAGTTAGAAAATTTAGCAAGTGTTACATCATGCTTAGAACATTCAAGCTATCAAGTTTTAGATATGCAAGTTTTACAACATACAAGATAGCACTTTTGCTTCTTTCGAGATAGCAACTTCTATATCATGCAAGCTAGCAAATTAGAGATGTTCAAGAAGGCAACTCTTGCTTCTTGAAATATGCAAGTTGCAAGCTAGCAAAATTTTGCTTCCTTTGCATTGTTTGAGCTCGCAATTGTGCTTCCGTTGCAAAGTGCAAGTTTAGCATGTTTAGCTTTTCTTGAGATAGCAACTGTTTGCTTCTCTTTAGACTACAAGCTAGCAATTTTTACGATATGTAAGTTTTACTACATACAAGCTAGCTTTTCATCACAACATATAAGCACAAAAGTATAACAAGATTCTTAAGTTCAATCATGGCAATTCAACACTTGCTTCTTGTGCAATATTGCACTTTGCTTTTCTTTGCATGTTTTGACTAGCAAAAGCTTTCTCCACTTTATTTTTGTCAAAAAGAAGGGAAGAGTACAAGCTAGCTAGTATTTGCCTTGAGCTAGCAATCTTTCTCCCTCTATATCATTGCCGAAAAGAAGGAGAGGAACCAATGATTTAGATTTTTACATAAACTATGAATTTGCATCAATCAATATTTTAATCATCACATGATACATACAAGATAACAATGCAAAGAAATTATGTCATGAAAGACATCAATTGTTAAACATGATATGTTAATAGTCTCAAAAATTTCAATTTGCGATACATGTGAAACATTGCGATATAATAAAAAATTTAATACTATGCTTTTAAGGATATCAACCTATTTTTGATACAAAGCATGGCAAGAGCAATTATATTACAAGTTTTCTAAGTTTTACATTTTTTGCTTCTTTCGAGATAGCAATTCTTTGCTTCTCTTTATTTTGTAAGATTTGCAATTCATTGGTAGTGTTCATGATAGCAAGTTCTTTCAATGAAATGATCCAACTAGCAAATTTTCTTTCCATTGAAATATGCAGGCTAGTAAACTAACTCCCCCTTTATCATTATCGAAAAGAAGGGAGAAATCAATGGCTAAAAAATTTAATCATTATATAAGCCATATTACAAAATCATGTCATGATATCAAGAAAATTCAAGAAGGACATGATTCATTTGATAAATCTTTTTAATAGAGTAAAAGAATTATACAACCAAGGATCATAATTAAAATATATCAATATCATAGATCAAGTCATGATTCGTGATTCATCATAAAACAAATTAATTTTTAATCATCACATAAGGCATTTAAACAATTTTTGAAATATAGGAGAATGATTAATTTAAGCATGTAATGTTTCAATCGAATTCAAGTCATGAATACCAATACTTTCATATTGTGAGTATCAATTAATGAATACCAAAAGATATTATTTGTGATTCCAATTTTGCAAGATCAAGATTATGATTTAGATAAAACTCATTCAAGTCAAATCGTTAACTTGAAACTCATAATCAAGTCATCAAAATCAATTTCGAGATTCACAAAATATCATGAAATCATTAATCTCGATTAGATGGGAAAGACATTTTTTAAGTGATTCTTTTTCATCTAAGCATGCCTTAGTCTTTATATGCCAAATCAAGATAAGCATGAAGGTTCAAGACATAAAGGCAAAATCTTATAAAACAACTCATCAAGCAAGATTTTTAAACATCTATTTTCAAGTAATATAAAGAGTAAGTCAAGATTCAATTATCTCATGTCAGGCATCTCAAATTATCAACATCACATTAAAGAGATATTTCAAAAAGATATATCGATAAGTGATTCATTTGTATCATTTCATTCATTCGGAAGATTCTCCTCTTTGGTAAATAAATCTAGGAGAACAAAATGAATTAAGGGAAATGTAACATGATTGAAGCATTGAACATGATTTATATTTAAAATGTGTCTCATGTCATAAGTATGAATCAAGCATTTGTGAAATCCGAAATCATCCTCAAAGTCACATTCAATAAATTCATACATAACAAGCATAGATTTATTGAGAAGATGACAAGATAGAGGATCGTATTTCATTTTTATAAATTTCCATTCATGTGATTTGCTTCTTATAAGTATGCCTTTACCTTTAATAAAACAATTGTCAACATTTAAGATGAAAAGGTAAATTTCATAAAACAAATCATCAAGCATGATTCCATGATACCATCCTTTTAATATCTTGATATTCATCATCAAGTATGATTTTAAAAAGTATGTTCAAGATAAATCATTAAGACCAAATGGATGATACACTCATTTATTTTCAAAATATTCATCATATTTATTTTCATGAGATTCACAAGATTGGTAAAATAAATTCATTAATCTCAATAGGATAAAAAATTCATTTCCATTTCATACAATTGATTTCATATGAGGGTATTCAAGCCTTTTCTAAAAACATATATCATCATTTAAAATCAAAACATAAGTTTCGTCGTGAAACCATCAAGACCAAATACATCATGATATCACATCTATCATCAAAAGACTATCAAGAAATTCATATATAGATGTACATATACTATGTCATCTTAATATGTCATGAGAATGTTATCTTAATTCATCATAAAAACGATTAGACCAAAAACATGTTAATCTAAAATGAGAGTTTCAAATCAACATTTACTTCAAAAACTCATGCATGACATAAAATCATCAAGATACACATACATGGATTAATCCTAAGCATTATCACATATCATATAATTATCATCCCTAATGTTACATACATCATTCAACATTTCAAAACATAACATGCATGAAACCTTAGCAATATACTTTTCATGATCAAATTTTTAATTTTTCAATGATGCTAAAAGGAAAAACATGATATAATTTTTGAAAAATAATTTTTTATTTCCTATTCCTACTATCTAAATTAAGCACTCATGAAAAACTTCAAGTAATTTCAAAATAATTCAAGAGAGTTGAGTTACTTACCTTGTAATCGAAGTCCGTCAAAGCCCAATTCGCCGTTTCACCTTTGGAAGTTCTTGATTCATCCTTGGTTGCCTTCCTCTTCTTTAGCCTCTTCCTCCGTGCAAGTTCATTGTTTATTTTAGATTTTTGTTCGATAAACTTATTAAGATTTAGTGTTCGAAGTTTAAGTTCATCATTGTCCTCATCACTTGAGTCATTGCTCAAGTGGTATTCATTTGTCCGGAGTTCCAAATCCGTCCTATTCTTTGGAAGGTGATTCAAGTGCTCATCGGGTTCAAAATGTTCAAAAAATGGCATTTCATAGGTCTTTAATGACTCAATTAATTCTTCTAATGAAAAATCATTTAAATTTTTTATCTCTTGTATTGCGGTTATTTTAGGATTCCACCCTTTTAGAAGGGATCTTAAGATCTTGCTTACGAGATCAAAATTCGAAAAAGATTTACCAAGAACTCTTAGATTATTGACGACATCCGTGAAACGGGTGTACATGTCGCCTATAGTCTCGCTTGGTTGCATTTGAAAAAGCTCAAAATCATGCAATAAAATGTTAACTTTCGAGTCTTTGACTCTACTAGTTCCCTCGTGCATGATTTCAAGTGTTCGCCAAATATCAAAAGCCGTTTCGCATGTGAAAATCCGATTAAACTCATTTTTGTCCAAAGTAAAAAATAAGGCATTTATAGCCTTTGCGTTTAAAGAAAAATACTTCTTCTCCAAATCCGACCATTCGTTCATCGGTTTAGAGGGAAGTTAAAAACTATTTTCAATAATATTCCATAAATCCAAATTCATAGAAATTAAGAAAACTCTCATTCGAGTTTTCCAATAAGTGTAATCCAATCCGTTAAACAACGGTGGACGAACAACCGATAAGCCCTCTTGAAAGCCATGAAGAGCTATTTCTCTCGGGTGTAAATCCGAAATGATAAATACTGGGCTCCGATACCAATTGTTAGGATCAAGAGCACTAAGAGAAGGGGGGGGGGGGGGTTTGAATTAGTGCAGCGGAAAACTTTCGACGATTTAAAATGATGTTCGTACGATGAAAGCAATTTCGGTATGAAAGCCGATTCGAAAATTGCTTTAACTTAGATTAGGCGAAGTGCAGTTAAAGCAAATATATAGCGGCAGTTTGTAGTTATGATGGAAATAAGAAAGTAAGCGTAAACTGAAATATGATGTTCGTATGATAAAACCAATTTCCGTCTTAGAGCCGATTCGGAAAATACTTAACTATGAAACATGTTCGTAAATGAGCAGAAGGCAGTAAGCTACTGAGGAGGTTTGCATTAAAGATAAGATACTCAAAGTAAATGCAAACCGAGATTTAGAATGGTTCGGTCAATCTTGACCTACATTCACTTTTGGCTTCCTCCATCGACGAGGTCACCGACGTCCACTAGAGGTCTTCCTTCAATAGGCAAAGGCCAACCACCCTTTTACAGTTTTACTCCTTTTGACGGGCTTAGGAGACAACCCTTACAGAATTTTCTTTCCTCTCTTGATAGATCAAAACTTGGAAGAAAAGAGGAAGGACAACTTTTAACTCATACAACACTTTTGAGCTCTAAAAATCACAGAGTAAGATCAGGATTTTAGTGCTTTTGGGTGCCCTTTCATGCAGGAAAGGGTGGGGTATATATAGGCTCCAAACTGGTTGGAATTTGGAGTTCAAAAATGTCACCTCCCGGATTTTCGAGTTCCTGACGGTACTATCTCCTGACTGGGGCGGTACAACCGCCTGACAGAGCTCGGAGACCAAGCTTTGGTGGTGCCACCGCCTTACAAGGGCAGTTGCACCACCCAGTCTCGCTTGGAGACTGAGCCTAGGTGGTGCCACCGCCTGACTGGGGTGGTTGCACCGCCCAGTCTCACTCGGAGACTGAGCCCAAGCGGTGCCACCGCCCAACTTTCCTAGGAGACCATCTCCAGGGCGGTGCCACCGTTGACCCTGGCGGTGCCACCACCTAGGAGGAATTCTGGTCTGAATGGGTTAATCCATTCAGCCCAATTTGGGTCTATCAAGGGCCCAATTGCCCCTAGATTAAGTTAATGGGATCACCTCCTGTTCCTAACTTAATCTACATGCTAACTATGATATTTATTAAGACTTTTACTGCAACTTGCTCTGGTGCGTCAATCGCTTCTTCCGGCGAGCTTCCGGCGAACTTCCGGTGAACATCTGACGAACCTTCGGCGATGCTCCGGTGGACTTCCGGCAAACTCCTGGACTTGCAACGATCCACTTAGCAAATTTCGATGAGCTTCTTTGGCAAGCTCTTGGACTTCTTAGATTTGTTCCTGCAAAACCTCCGACGACCGTCCGGATTTCCGTCGAACTCTCGAACCCCCAACGTGATCATGGTCTTGACTCCGGCGTAACTTATGCTGCTTGTCTTACTTCTATCGTAGTTAATCCTGCACATGTAAAATAAAACTTCAATCGAGACAATTAATCCAAAATAATTAACTAAGTTGTCCAGCATGTCATTGGTCCCTCGACGCTTCGTTCGATTCTTCGGCACATCGTCCTCTCCTGCGGCCTATTGCCCAATCGGTCAGTTGACTCCGTAACTCCGATATCCTTGGCACAATACCTGCTCTTCTTGGCCCGATGCCCGAGTCCACGACCCGAAGCCTTCTGTCGATACGTCGATTGATCCACTGGCCCGACATCCAATCTTCTGACATGTTCCTCCGACACAACATAATTTTTTCTGCTCTAATTGTCTCATCCTGATTGACGCATCCTGCGTCACTCAAAAAGCAGATTAAATCATAAATATATATTAAGTGGTTTCATCACCAAAATACGAGATTCAACAAGGATGATATACAAAGTTATGAAATTATGCATGTTGTAAATTGAAACTATAATGATGCACAAACATATTGAAATAAGATTGATAATTTCTTTTTGTCATGCTTTGAAATTTATTGTAAAGGGAAAAGAACTATAACATTGTATTCTTCCCTTATTTTTAACAATGACAAAGGGGGAGATAAAGTTTGCTAGATTGCATACTTCAAATGAGAAGCAAAGATTGCTAACTTGCATATTTCAAGAAGCAAAAGTTGCTTTCTTGAACATCTCAAATATTGCTAGCTTACATTTTTTAAAATGATGTAAAAATTTGCTAGCTTGCATGATGTAGAACTTGCTATCTTGAACATCACCAAGACTTGCTAGCTTGTAATCTCAAGAGAAGCAATGGTGCTATGTTACCTGTTGAATCTCGGATTTTGATGATTATATCAATTGTCATTTGTTATCTAATCCATATGTTGAGACAAGTGTGCAGGATTAACTACGATGAAAGTAAGACATGCAACAGGAGTTACGTCGAAGTCAAGACTATAATCACGTTGGGAGTTCGAGAGCTCGACGGAAGTCCGGATGGTCGTCGGAGGTTTTGCGGGAATAAATTCGAGAAGTCCAGGAGCTTGCCAAAAGAAGCTCGTCAGAACTCGCCAAGTGGATCATCGCAAGTCCAGGAGTTTGCCGGAAGTCCATCGGAGCATCGCCGGAGGTTCGTCGGATGTTCGCCGGAAGTTCGCCGGAAGAAGCGATTGACGCACCAGAAGCAAGCTGTAGTAAATGTCTTAAGAAATTCATAGTTAGCACGATGATTAAGTTAGAAATGGGAGGTGATCCCATTAACTTAATCTTGGGGCAATTGGGCCCTTGACAGACCCAAATTGGGCCGAATGGATCAGCCCATTCGAACTCAAATTTCTTGGCCAGAGGTGGCACCGCCTGGGTCGGCGGTGGCACCGCCCAAGGCTCAGTCTCCGAGCTCTGGATGGGCGGTACAACTGCCTCTGACAGAGGTACAACTGCCCCAGTCAGGCGGTGGCACCACTGAGCTTGGTCTCCGAGCTTTGGCAGGAGGTGCAACCACCCCTAACAGGAGGTGGCACCGCCCAAAGGCTCAGTCTTCGAGCTCTGCCAGGCGATACAACTGCCATACCCCGGAATTCTGGGAATTGATAGTTTTGAGCTCGGAATTCAAATTGGGTTGGAGCCTATAAATACCCCACCATTTCAACAATGAAAGGGCAACAAAAAACCACCGATATCCTGATCTTACTCTGTGATTTTTAGAGCTCAAAAGTGTTGTATGAGTTAGAAGTTCTCCTCCCTCTTTTCTTTCAAGTTCTGATCTTTCAAGAGAGGAGAGAAAATTCTGTAAGGGTTGTCTCCTAAGCCCATCAAAAAGAGTGAAACTGTAAAAGGGTGGTTGGCCTTCGCCTATTGAAGGAAGGCCTCTAGTGGACGTCGGTGACCTCGTCGGTGGAGGAAGCCAGAAGTGGATGTAGGTCAAGATTGACCAAACCACTCTAAAATCGTGGTGCTCTCTGGTTTGCATTTACTTTGAGCATATTATCTTTACTGCAAACCTCCTCAATAGCTTACTGCCTTCTGCGCTTTTACAATCGTGTTTCAAAGTTCAGTATTTTCTAAATCGGTGTTTAGACGTAAATTAGTTTTATCGTACAAACATTATATTTCAGTTTGCACTTACATTCTGATTTCCATCATAGCTGTAAACTGCCTTTATAGATTCGCTTTAACTACATCTTGCTTGATCACAAGTTAAAGTGATTTACGAATCAGCTTTTCTATCGAAATCGCTCTTATCGAATGAACGCAGTTTTAATCGTTGAAAGTTTTCCGCTGCACTAATTCACCCCCCCCCCCCCTCTTAGTGCTCTTGATCCTAACAATTGGTATCAGAGCGGGGTTAACTCTCAAACGGATTAAAACCCAAGAGAGATGGCATACGTCGAAAATCAAGAGGACCGTTCTATTACACGTCCACCCATGTTCAATGGGACGAACTAGACCTATTGGAAGACCCGAATGAGGATCTTTCTTATTTCAATGGATTTTGAACTTTGGAATCTTATTGAAAATGGATTTTCTAAGTCTTCTCTTCCAATGATCGATTGGAATGAATTGGAGAAGAAGATTTTCGCTCTTAATGCAAAGGCTATGAATGCCTTATTTTGTGCGCTTGATAAAAATGAGTTTAATCGTGTTTCGGTTTGTGAAACCGCGTTTAATATTTGGCATACACTCGAAGTGGCTCACGAAGGCACAAGTAGAGTGAAAGAGTCAAAAACCAATCTTTTGATACACTCTTTCGAACTTTTCCGAATGAAACCGAGCGAGACTATTGGCGACATGTACACCCGTTTCACGGATGTCGTCAATGGTCTAAAAGGACTCGGCAAAAGTTTTTCGGATTTTGAGCTCGTAAATAGGATTCTAATATCCCTTCCTAAGAGTTGGGACCCTAAATCACTACTATTCAAGAGGCTAAAGATTTAAGCAACTTCCCTCTTGAAGAACTAATCGGGTCATTAATGACCTATGAAATGACATGCAAGGCTCATGAAGAGCAAGAAGACATCCTTCCAAAGAATAGGAAGGATATGGCACTTAGAACTTTAGATGACCACTTGAGAGAAAACTCAAGTGATGAGAACTGTGACGATGACTTGGCACTTCTAACAAGGAAATTCAAAAAATTTATTAAGAGAAACAAGTTTAAAAATGACACAAAAAATAAACTTGAACCCAATTTTTTAAGAAAGAATAAATTTAAAAATAATACAAAAAATAAATTTGAACACAAGAAGGACCAAGTCATTTGCTATGAGTGCAAAAAATCGGGACACTACAAGAATGATTATCTCCAAGCCAAAAAGAGAACATCAAAGAAGAAGGCGCTCAAGGCAATGTGGGATGATTCAAGCGCATCCGAAGAAGAGGAGTCCAACACCGAGCAAGTTGCTCATTACGCCCTAATGGCCATCGGAGAAGAGGTAACAGATTTAATTGATGCAGATTTACCTTATCATGAATTATTAAATGCCTTCCATGAGTTATTTGATGAATGTAAGACAATTAGTAGAAAATACAAATTGCTAAAAAAGGAGCATGATAGTCTCACTTGTAATGTTGATAAATTAAAGACTAAATATCATGATAGTTTAGCTCCATGTATAAAATGCCATGATCTAGAAACTATCCAAAAGGAAAACTTGCTACTTAAGGACACATTGAAGAAATTCGAGGTTGGTAGCAAGTCTTTGAACATGATCCTTACAAACAAGGGTCACGTTCCCAAAAGAAGTGGAATCGGATTTGTGAGAAATCCTCACCAAAATCCAACCACCTTCATAAAAGGCCTCATCCTACATGTTCGACATCAAAGCAAATGCAACTTTTGTTGTAAACATGGACACAAAACGTATTATTGTCCATTCAAGAAAATTAGTCCGAACAAATAAATTTGGGTTCCTAAAGGAACCATGATAAACTCTATGTAATATGACAAACAATGTAGATCAGTTTTGAGGCACCCAAAAGTAAATGGGTATCTAAAAATTATCCTGTCTTGTACAAACGTAAACCATCCCAAGCTTGGAGCAAGAAATAATATCCTGCTCTTTGGATTCTCGATATTCATAACCCGAGATCCAAAAAGAACATGCGATGCTCCCTAGCCTAAATAACAAAAAGAGGATTAGAAAATTAAAATTACAAGAGCAATACAATCCTATTTGATCCCTCAGAATTGGAAACCCATGATTCTACCTTCACATATCCTCTGGATTTCCGAACCCATCAAATTGACTTGGTCGTTACTTTCAAATCCAACTATATCATGAACTTACGTCTTATAAGCAAAGTTTATCATAGACTTGCAACGCTTACCAACTTGGATAAACTGTCATAAACATGAATACAACATTTGAAGTAGAGTATGCGCATCACTAGATCTATCTTGATCATGCAAAATTTCTCATCTTAAAAATAAAAATTCTTACATAATTACATAAGTAAAGTTGACTACTCCACAAATAAAAATTCTTCTCAAGTAAAAAACATTCAAAACAGACCACACAGCAGTCAAAACGAGTGCTCACTGCCTGCTGGCGGTGGCACCGCCCCAGCTGGCGGTAGCACCGTCGGCTGTCACAGGTTGCAAGTGGTTGCACCGCCCCAGCCAGCGGTGCAACCGCCCGCAATCTTGCCCCTTTTAAACCGAGCTAGGGCCGACGGTGGAACCGACCCCAACTCACTCCCTTCCCCTCTTTACTCTTCCAAAGCTTCTCCACCTCTATTTCTCCCCTCTTAGCATCCCAAATACTCCTCATTTCGAAGTAAAAGATCAACAATCTCTCATTCTCTTGAAGATCTAACTTAAGGTATTCTCTAAGAAGTCTCTAAATTCTGTTTTTGATTCATTTACTCTTGCTCATTACTATCCTCTTAAATAACAGTAGTTATGGGTTCTAGAAGATCCTCAAGGGACAAAGGGAAGAGGAGATTAGTGGAAGACTTTGATCTTACCCTTTTCGATTCAAAATATCATGCTGAAAAATTTTCCTCTTTCGAATTTAGAAGTGTCAATGAGGGAAAACATGTATATTTAGATGAACTAAGAGACTTAGAGATAATCCAATGGTTTGCAAACCTAGATCTACTCCCTATTTTACAAATTAGTGAACCCATCTATCCAAGACTTGTTAGACTGTTTTACAACAATCTATAAGTAGATGAAGAAGAAAGAATGTCCACCTATCTCTTAGGACAACACATCTCCATTACGGATAAATTCATTTGCGACATGATAGGCATTCCCATAAAAAATAGAGGACTTTATTTTAGAGGATCGTGGGACAATGAAACAGTTGGGACAACATATGCTGAAGCCTTAGGAACAATTTTCGGTAATCCCAACTTAGTGATAGTTCCTAAAAGCTATAAACATCTACTACCACTAAATACTAAAGTACTTCATCATATCCTAACTAGCATCATTCTCCCTAAACAATACCATCATGATGAAGTAAGTCAAATGGAATTAGGAACCATGTATTGGATCATGAAAGGACATAACATAAGTTTTGGATACCTTATCCAACAAAACATGATAGAACTATCTAAGAGAGACATGATGCTTCCATATGGTGGTATAATCACTAGAATACTTAAAGCCTACGATATTCTAATCCCACCCGATGAAAAAGTGATGAAAGTAGATAGGTTTAGCATAATAAACAAAAATCTACTTCATCGATTGAGATGTGTTTATAGAAACGGTAATTAGGTTAGAATGCCTAGAAGAACCGATCCCCCTCAACCTGAACCAGAACCCGAAACACCAGTCTTTAGGGGCACTCAATCTCCTTCGATCTGTCCCTTTGAGGAAACACATCCATTTGAGCAAGCTCATGCATCATCTATCGAAGACATTGGGATTCGGATGAACCGATTTGAACAAAGACAAGATCAGCTTGAACATCGGCAAGATCAAATCCTATCTGAACTGTAGTAAATTCATCGATAATTTGACTCTTTATTTAGGCACTTTAATTTTTCACCTCCTGAATAAGCTTGTATATGTGGACACAATAACCTCTTGTTGTAACAATTACATTGTTGTAAACTCTTTATATTACTCACCTTGATCACAATGCCTTGATGACTACTAATCCTTGATATGGTTACTTGATGTATTAATTGGTGAGAATATGCAGGGTTACATTGCTCAATCTCGTTACTCATTGTCGGATTTCATGTTGAAATTAAATGTTTCTATAATGCCAACTTTGAAAACCTTGTGTCTTGGTTTCCATGATAAATGTGAAAGTAATATAGCCATGAAATTGATGTGTCATTTCCATGATGTTAATGTGACATAATATTACCATGATGTTGATGTCTCCGAATGCATAAACTTGTTAAAATTATTCGGACTTTATTGATTGAACGATCAAATCACTTAATTGCCATTACATGCCTAAAATAACATGTTGGAAATTAATACAAAAATTTCCATAACAATGAGCATGTCTTCATGATTGTATAGTCTTGTCCGATTGCATGAAAGTGTTAAATTTTCAGTTCCAATCGGATTTCATGAATACATTATTCTCTTTCGGACTTTGATTCACATCATCTAGCAAATGCATATCTTTTAGACTTATCATGTGAAAAATATTCCCTTTAAGAAATAAATTTGATGATTCCTTCTTATAAAAGGAAGATATTTTTTTGAGCAAGGATTTGATTCATATAAATATCCTGATCCTTGTAAAGCATGCCTCAATATCATATCGATTTGAACTACACAAATGGCTTTCCTCCTTCATGCAAAAAAGATAATAACAAATAAAAAGTAAGAAGTTTTCACTCTATGTAAATAATCTCCATGTCATGTTTTTTCTTGAGATGTTTGTATCCTATAAATGACATGAACCTACTTATGGCATCGCACGTATATTTAAAAGTTGTTTATATCGTTCTCCTTTCTGTTGATGACAAAGGAGGAGAAATATATGAATTGATGCTATAAATGTCATATTATATTGAAAGAAGCAGATATATGAGTATTGATGCTATGATTATGCTATGACTGCATCATCGAAAATACATGAATTGATGATAACTATGATTGCCATATTTGCATTATGCCATGTTTGCTATGATTGCCATATTTGCATCATGTTAAGATATCAAGAACTTGCATCGTAATTTTACATGTTGATATCTTACCATGTGATGAAATGCTACGATTGCTAAAGCACTTGAAATGTGGGCATCATATTAAGATATCAAAATCTTACTTCAAAATTTTACATGTTGATATCTTACCATATGATGAATTGCTACTATTACCATCATTCACTTTTGAAAATTGAAAATGGACGTCAAGCTTTGACATCATTTTCAGAGAGATACATCATGATGAGAATCATGATGGGAGTATTGATAAGGTTAAATGATTTTAACTTATCAATATGTCTCTTGAATTCAAAAGCTTTGAATTCAAGAATAACTTATCTCAATTATGGCATATAGATAGGGGGAGTTAAAGTTAACTCCGTTATCAATTGATTGACATCATAAAAAAGGGGGAGATTGTTGAATCTCGGATTTTGATGATGACGTCAATTGTCATTTGTTATCTAATCCATATGTTGAGATAAGTGTGCAGGATTAACTACGATGAAAGTAAGATATGTAGCAGGAGTTGCGCCGGAGTCAAGACTGATCACGTTGGGAGTTCGAGAGCTCGACGGAAGTCCGGACGGTCGTCGAAGGTTCTGCGGGAACAAATCCGAGAAGTCTAAGAGCTTGCCAAAAGAAGTTTGTCGGAACGTGCCAAGTGGATCGTCGTAAGTCCAGGAGTTTGCCGGAAGTCCGTCGGAGCATCGTCGGAGGTTCGTCGGATGTTCGCCGGAAGTTCACCGGAAGCTCGCCGGAAGAAGCGATTGACGCACCGGAAGCAAGCTGTAGTAAATGTCTTAAGAAATTCATAGTGTTGAATCTCGGATTTTGATGATGAAGTCAATTGTCATTTGTTGTCTAATCTATGTGTTGAGATAAGTGTGCAGGATTAACTACGATGAAAGATAGACAAGCAGCAGGAGTTGCGCCGGAGTCAAGTTCATGATCACGTTGGGAGTTCGAGAGTTCGACGGAAGTTCGGACGGTCGTCGGAGGTTCTGCGAGAACAGATCCGAGAAGTCCAGAAGCTTGCCAAGCGAAGCTCGTCGGAACTTGCCAAGTGGATCGTCGCAAAGTCCAGGAGTTTGCCGGAAGTCCGCAGGAGCATCACCGAGGGTTCATCGGATGATCGATGGAAGTTCGCCGGAAACTCGCCGGAAGGAGCGATTGACGCACCGAAGCAAAGCTGCAGAAGTTGTCTTAGATTTAATCGTAGTTAGCACGATGATTAAGTTGGAAAATGGGAGGTGATCCCATTGGCTTAATCTTGGGGCAATTGGGCCCCTGAAAGATTGAAATTGGGTCGAATGGAATGAACCATTCGGACCCTGATTGCACCAGGAGGTGCAACCGCCCAGGCCAGGAGGTGGCACCGCCTGGGCTAAGCCTCCCAGCGAGACTGGGCGGTGCAACCTCCCCAGCCGGGAGGTGGCACCGCCTGAGCTCAGTCTTCGAGCTAGACTGGGCGGTGCAACCTCCCTGGCAGAGAGGTGGCACCGCCTGAGCTCAGTCTTCGAGCTAGACTGGGCGGTGCAACCTCCCTGGCAGAGAGGTAGCACCGCCTGAGCTCAGTCTTCGAGCTAGACTGGGCGGTGCAACCTCCCTGGCAGAGAGGTAGCACCGCCTGAGCTCGGTCTTCGAGCTCTGCCAGGCGGTGCAACCTCTCCAGTCAAGAGGTGCAACCGCCTGATCCCGGAATTCCGGGATTTGATCGTTTTGAGCTCCAAATTTGAATTGGGTTGGGGCCTATAAATTCCCCATCCATTCAACACTGAAAAGATACAGACCTACACCGAAATCTTGATCTTTTCTGTGATTCTAAGAGCTCAAAAGTGATTGTAAAGCCTTTAAGTCTCCTCCTTCTGTTCTTCAAGTTTTCAGTTGTAAAGTGAGGAGAGAAAGGTCTGTAAAGGTTGTCTCCTGAGCCTGTCAAAAGGAGAGAAACTGTAAAAGGGCAGTTTGGCCTTCACCCATTGAAGGAAGGCCCCTAGTTGACGTCGGCAACCTCGTCGGTGGAGGAAGCCAAAAGTGGAGTAGGTCAGGACTGACCGAACCACTCTAAATCTCTGGTTTGCATTTATCTTTGAGCACTTTATCTTTACTGCAAACCTCCTTCACTACTATTGCTCTCTGCGCTTTCACGAACAAGTTCTAAGTGCTGTTCTTCCGAATCTGCATTCAGACGTAAAGTCGTGTTTTAGTACATTACAGTTTACGTTTACGTTTTGATTCTGCAGAACTGTCCTCTGTGCTTTTGCAAACGAGTTTCTTTGCAGTTTACACTTACAATTTGATTCTATTTATAACTGCAAACTGTCTTCTGCAATTTTACGAACGAGTTTCAACATTTAGACGTAAAACTGCATTTAGACGTAAATCGGCTTTCCTCGCACAATCGTCAGATTTCAGTTTACGTTTACGTCTTGATTTCAACTGCATACTGCCCTCTGCGAATATACAAACGAGTTTCAAAGTTCAGACGTAAATCTGCGTCTAAGACGTAAATCTGCGTTTAGACGTAAATCTGCGTTTAGACGCAAATCTGCGTTTAGATGTAAATCTGTTTTTTGCAGATTACCTTTTGAGCTGTACAACAACAGCACATTGTCTTTATACTTCTGCTCAATCTGTGCTTAGACGCAATCTGCGTTTAGATGCAATCTGCGCTAAGACGCAATCTGCGCTAAGACGCAAACTGCGCTTAGACGCAATCTGAGTTTAGACGCAATCTGCATTTAGACGCTAACTGCGTTTAGACGCTAACTGCGCTTAAACGTAAACTGCACTTAATCATAAGTAATCTTAGAATCGGTTTTTGCATCAAAATAGTCTTTGTCGAACGAACGCAGCCTTCGCTTTTTAATCGCTGAAAAATATCCGCTGCACTAATTCACCCCCCCCCTCTTAGTGCTCTCGATCCTAACAATTGGTATCAGAGCCCGGTTAACTCTCAAAAGGATTAAAACCTAAGAGAGATGGCTTACGCCGGAAACCAAGAGGGCCATTCTATTACACGTCCACCCATGTTTAATGGGACGGACTACACCTACTGGAAGACCCGAATGAGGATCTTTCTTATTTCTATGGATTTTGAACTGTGGAATCTTGTCGAAAATGGTTTTTCAAAGTCTTCTCTTCCAATGATCGATTGGAATGATTTGGAGAAGAAGGCTTTCGCTCTAAATGCAAAGGCTATGAATGCCTTATTTTGTGCACTTGATAAAAACGAGTTTAACCGTGTTTCAACTTGTGAAACTGGATTCGATATTTGGCACACACTCGAAGTGACCCATGAGGGCACAAGTAGAGTAAAAGAGTCAAAAATCAATTTGCTGTTACACTCCTTCGAACTTTTTCGGATGAAACCGAGTGAAACCATTGGCGACATGTTTACCCGTTTCACGGATGTCGTCAACGGTCTAAAAGGACTCGGAAAGAGCTTTTCGGATTTTGAGCTTGTTAATAAGATACTAAGATCCCTTCCTAAGAGTTGGGATCCTAAAGTCACCGCTATTCAAGAGGCAAAAGATCTGCGAAATTTCCCTCTTGAAGAACTAATCGGGTCATTAATGACCTACGAAATGACTTGTAAAGCTCATAAAGAGCAAGAAGACATCCTTCCAAAGAACAGGAAGGATATGGCACTCAAAACTTCAGAATGCCACTTGAGAGAAAACTCAAGTGATGAGGACTGTGATGATGACTTGGCACTTCTAACAAGAAAGTTTAAAAAGTTCTTTAAAAGAAACAAGTTTAAGAATGATGCAAAAAATAAACTTGAACCCAAAAAGGACCAAGTAATCTGCTATGAATGCAAAAAGCCGGGACACTACAAGAGTGACTGTCCCCAAGTCAAGAAAAGAACAACAAAGAAGAAGGCGCTCCAAGCAACATGGGATGATTCAAGCGCATCTGAGGAAGAGGAGTCCAACACCGAGCAAGTTGCTCATTACGCCTTAATGGCTATCGGAGAGGAGGTAACCGATTCATTAAATGCTGATTTATCTTTCGATGAATTATTAAATGCTTTCAATGACTTATTTGACGAATGCAAGAGTATAAGTAGAAAATATAAATTGCTGAAAAAGGTGCATGATAGTCTTACTTGTGAGTTTGATAAGTTAAAAGTCGAACATCATGATAGTTTAAATTCATGTATCAAATGTCATGATTTAGAAACTTTACAAAAAGAAAACCTGCTACTCAAGGATACCTTGAAGAAATTCGAGGTTGGTAGCAAGTCGTTGAACATGATCCTTGCAAACAAGGGTCACGTTCCAAAAAGGAGCGGAATTGGATTTGTGAGAAGTCCTCACCAAAATCCAACCTCCTTCATAAAAAGCTCCATCTTACATGTTCAACACCAAACCAAGTGCAACTTTTGTTGCAAATCTGGACATAGGACACATTGTTGTCCATTCAAGAAAATAAGTCCAAACAAACTGATTTGGGTTCCTAAAGGAACCATGATAAACTCGATGCAACATGATAGAAAATGTAGATCTATTTATGAGGCACCCAAAAGCAAATGGGTACCTAAACATCATCCTTTCTTGTAGAAAACTAAACCATCGCAAGCTAGGAGCAAGAGATGGTACCTTGATAGGGGATGCTCAAGGCATATGACCGGAGATCCATCTCAATTCTCTAAGCTCACTAGCATAGACGAAGGATATGTCACCTTCGGAGACAACAACAAGGGTAAAATCATTGGCAAAGGAACCATAGGTAACAAATCCAACTTCTCTATTGAAGATGTTTTGCTAGTTGATGGTTTAAAACATAACCTCTTGAGCATTAGTCAATTATGTGATAAAGGATATATTATAAAATTTGAATCTAATGCTTGCATCATTGAAAAACCACACAAAAATATATCTATGATTGCATTGAAACAAAATAACGTATACACTATTGACATCAATGATTTGTGTAATGAAATGTGTTTTTCTGCCTTAAATGAGGATGCTTGGATATGGCATAGAAGATTAGGTCATGCTAGCATGAAACTGATCACTCAAATATCATCCAAAGAACTTGTAAGAGGAATTCCTCATATCAAGTTCATCAAGGACAATGTATGTGATGCCTGCCAATTAGGTAAACAAATTAAGAGCAGCTTCAAATCTAAAAATCAAATAAGCACCTCTAAGCCCTTACAATTGATCCATATGGACTTGTTCGGACCAATCTCCACATCGAGTCTAGGAGGTAGCAAATACGCCTTTGTCATTGTTGATGACTATAGCAGATATACATGGACCTACTTCTTAAGATAGAAAAATGAATGCTTTAAATGCTTTACCAAGTTTTGTAAACTTGTTCAAAATGAGAAGGGTTCTATGATTTCGTCAATTAGAAGTGATCATGGTGGAGAATTTCAAAACCATGACTTCCAAGAATTCTGTGAACTCAATGGATACAACCATAATTTCTCTACTCCAAGAAATCCTCAACAAAATGGGGTTGTAGAAAGAAAAAATCGAAATTTACAAGAAATGGCAAGAACCATGTTGAATGAACATAGCCTACCCAAATATCTTTGGGCCGAAGCCGTAAACACTGCATGTTATATTTTAAATAGAGTACTAGTAAGACCCTTACTCACCAAAACTCCTTATGAGTTATGGAATAACAAAAAACCCAATGTTTCATATTTTAAAGTCTTTGGGTGTAAGTGTTTTATCTTAAATGAAAAGGATAACTTAGGAAAATTTGATGCTAAATCCGATGAAGGAATCTTTCTTGGTTATTCTTCGGTTTCTAAAGCTTTTCGTATCTTCAATAAAAGAACTTTAATTATTGAAGAATCCATTCATGTTGTTTTTAATGAGATTTCCGAAACTAAGAAAAATGATCTTGATGATGATGTTAATTTTGATTCCTTAAATTTAAATGAAACCCCTTCTCCAACTAGCAACTTGGATGCATCCACTTCCGAAACATCCTTACCCAAGGATTGGAAGTATGTAGATGCTCATCCTAAGGAGCTAATATTAGGAGACACATCAAAGGGGGTTCAAACACGATCTTCTTTTAAAAATTTTTGTGCCAACGCCGCCTTTCTCTCCCAAATTGAACCCAAATGTGTTGATGAAGCCATGAAAGATGATTCATGGATTATCGCAATGCAAGATGAATTGAATCAATTTGAGAGAAATGAGGTGTGGAAGCTTGTTCCTAGGCCAAATGACCATTTAGTTATTGGTACTAAATGGGTCTTTAGAAACAAGCAAGATGAAAATGGTATCGTGGTTAGAAACAAGGCTAGATTAGTGGCCAAAGGTTTCAACCAAGAAGAAGGTATCGATTACGAAGAAACCTTCGCACCTGTGGCTCGATTGGAAGCCATAAGGATGCTCCTTGCCTACGCTAGTTGTAATAATTTTAAGTTATTTCAAATGGATGTTAAAAGCGCTTTTCTAAATGGTTTTATTTCTGAAGAAGTTTATGTTGAACAACCTCCTGGATTTGAAAATAATAGCCTCCCTAATCATGTGTTTAGATTAACTAAAGCTCTCTATGGTTTAAAACAAGCCCCAAGGGCTTGGTATGAGAGACTTAGTTCTTTTCTCATTGAAAATAATTTCATAAAAGGCAAGGTTGATACTACATTGTTTATCAAGAATTTTGAAAATAATTTTCTCATTGTTCAGATTTATGTTGATGATATCATCTTTGGCTCTACAAATGAATCTCTGTGTGAATCTTTTGCTAAAACTATGAGTCTTGAATTCGAAATGAGCTTAATGGGAGAATTAACATTCTTCTTAGGCTTACAAATCAAACAACTAAGCAATGGCATCTTTATTAGTCAAACTAAATATGCCATGAATTTATTAAAAAGGTTTAATATGAACAACTCAAAGGCTAGTAACACTCCTATGAGCACCTCCACTAAGTTAGAAACTGATGAAAGTGGAGAAAGCTTTGATCAAAAAACTTATAGGGGTATGATAGGAAGTTTACTTTACCTCACTGCAACCAGACCAGACATCATGTTCAGTGTAGGACTTTGTGCTAGATTTCAATCAAACCCTAAGATATCTCATCTCAAAGCAGTTAAAAGAATATTTAGATATCTTAATGGTACCACAAATCTAGGATTATGGTACCCAAAATCAGAGAATTTTGAGTTAATTGCTTATGCTGACGCTGACTTTGCTGGCTGTAGATTAGATAGAAAAAGCACATCAGGATCATGTCAATTTTTAGGACATGCCCTTGTTTCCTGGTCATCAAAGAAACAAAACTCGGTTGCACTATCAACAACCGAAGCTGAATATATTGCAGCAAGTGCATGCTGTGCACAAGTTGTATGGATGAAAAATACCTTAGAAGATTATAAAGTTCATCTCAAAAATATTCCAATTAAATGTGATAACACAAGTGCAATATGCTTAACCAAGAATCCTATACAACACTCAAGAACAAAACATATTGATATCAGACATCACTTTATACGAGATCATGTCACCAATCATGACGTAACCATAGAGTTCATTGATACTAAATATCAACTAGCTGACATTTTTACAAAACCTCTAAGTGAAAAACAATTTGACTTCATTAGAAGAGAATTAGGAATGTTGATATGTCCGAATACTTAAATTTGTTAAAATTATTTTTCGGACTATATTGTATGATCAAATCACTTGATTGCCATGTCTCTATGATTATATGCAACAAAATCTTCTCCGAATGCATCTTATTTTTCGAATGCTATGAACCAGATTTTTCGAATGCATCAGATACACTTTCATGAAAAATAAGTATCTGAAATAGATTTGATGAAGTGATTCATGTGTATGTATTCCATCCTGCAAAATCTTTACATGGACAATGGATTATATCACAAAGGGGAAGAAGTATTTAGAGCAATCTATGTGAAATTCCTCTATAAGCTTGCTTTGATTAATTTCCTGGTATCATGATTATTATGCTTTTTGTTGATGACAAAGGGGGAGATATATATATATGAATTGATAAACACTGCCATACTATAAGTGATGCTATAAACACTGCTATGATTATGCCATCCTTGCATCACCAAGAGATACAAAAACATGTGCTAAAGTTTGCATTATGCCCTGAGTTGATATGTTATCATGTGAAGAAAATACAAAAAACTTACTAGTATATTTCAAATGTATGCATCATGTAATAGTGCTTCACAGCTTTATATGATAATGTTCATACTACATGATGAATGGTTACAAACACAATCATACAAATCTGATGATGTATGTCAAGCCCTGACATCATCTTTGAAGAGATACATCATGATGAGTATCATGATGGGAGTATTGATAAGTTTAACTGATCTAACTTATCAATACGTCACTTGAATTCTTAGGTCTTGAATTCAAGGTTGACTTATCTCAACTATGGCATATAGACAGGGGGAGTTAAGGATAACTCCATTATCAATTGATTGTCATCATCAAAAAGGGGGAGATTGTTGAATCTCGGATTTTGATGATGAAGTCAATTGTCATTTGTTGTCTAATCTATGTGTTGAGATAAGTGTGCAGGATTAACTACGATGAAAGATAGACAAGCAGCAGGAGTTGCGCCGGAGTCAAGTTCATGATCACGTTGGGAGTTCGAGAGTTCGACGGAAGTTCGGACGGTCGTCGGAGGTTCTGCGAGAACAGATCCGAGAAGTCCAGAAGCTTGCCAAGCGAAGCTCGTCGGAACTTGCCAAGTGGATCGTCGCAAAGTCCAGGAGTTTGCCGGAAGTCCGCAGGAGCATCACCGAGGGTTCATCGGATGATCGATGGAAGTTCGCCGGAAACTCGCCGGAAGGAGCGATTGACGCACCGAAGCAAAGCTGCAGAAGTTGTCTTAGATTTAATCGTAGTTAGCATGATGATTAAGTTGGAAAATGGGAGGTGATCCCATTGGCTTAATCTTGGGGCAATTGGGCCCCTGAAAGATTGAAATTGGGTCGAATGGAATGAACCATTCGGACCCTGATTGCACCAGGAGGTGCAACCGCCCAGGCCAGGAGGTGGCACCGCCTGGGCTAAGCCTCCCAGCGAGACTGGGCGGTGCAACCTCCCCAGCCGGGAGGTGGCACCGCCTGAGCTCAGTCTTCGAGCTAGACTGGGCGGTGCAACCTCCCTGGCAGAGAGGTGGCACCGCCTGAGCTCAGTCTTCGAGCTAGACTGGGCGGTGCAACCTCCCTGGCAGAGAGGTAGCACCGCCTGAGCTCAGTCTTCGAGCTAGACTGGGCGGTGCAACCTCCCTGGCAGAGAGGTAGCACCGCCTGAGCTCGGTCTTCGAGCTCTGCCAGGCGGTGCAACCTCTCCAGTCAAGAGGTGCAACCGCCTGATCCCGGAATTCCGGGATTTGATCGTTTTGAGCTCCAAATTTGAATTGGGTTGGGGCCTATAAATTCCCCATCCATTCAACACTGAAAAGATACAGACCTACACCGAAATCTTGATCTTTTCTGTGATTCTAAGAGCTCAAAAGTGATTGTAAAGCCTTTAAGTCTCCTCCTTCTGTTCTTCAAGTTTTCAGTTGTAAAGTGAGGAGAGAAAGGTCTGTAAAGGTTGTCTCATGAGCCTGTCAAAAGGAGAGAAACTGTAAAAGGGCAGTTTGGCCTTCACCCATTGAAGGAAGGCCCCTAGTTGATGTCGGCAACCTCGTCGATGGAGGAAGCCAAAAGTGGAGTAGGTCAGGACTGACCGAACCACTCTAAATCTCTGGTTTGCGTTTATCTTTGAGCACTTTATCTTTACTGCAAACCTCCTTCACTACTACTGCTCTCTGCGCTTTCACGAACAAGTTCTAAGTGCTGTTCTTCCGAATCTGCATTCAGACGTAAAGTCGTGTTTTAGTACATTACAGTTTACGTTTACGTTTTGATTCTGCAGAACTGTCCTCTGTGCTTTTGCAAACGAGTTTCTTTGCAGTTTACACTTACAATTTGATTCTATTTATAACTGCAAACTGTCTTCTGCAATTTTACGAACGAGTTTCAACATTTAGACGTAAAACTGCATTTAGACGTAAATCGGCTTTCCTCGCACAATCGTCAGATTTCAGTTTACGTTTACGTCTTGATTTCAACTGCATACTGCCCTCTGCGAATATACAAACGAGTTTCAAAGTTCAGACGTAAATCTGCGTCTAAGACGTAAATCTGCGTGTAAGACGTAAATCTGCGTTTAGACGTAAATCTGCGTTTAGACGCAAATCTGCGTTTAGACGTAAATCTATTTTTTGCAGATTACCTTTTGAGCTGTACAACAACAGCACATTGTCTTTATACTTCTGCTCAATCTGTGCTTAGACGCAATCTGCGTTTAGACGCAATCTGCGCTAAGACGCAATCTGCGCTAAGACGCAAACTGCGCTTAGACGCAATCTGAGTTTAGACGCAATCTGCATTTAGACGCTAACTGCGTTTAGACGCTAACTGCGCTTAAACGTAAACTGCACTTAATCATAAGTAATCTTAGAATCGGTTTTTGCATCAAAATAGTCTTTGTCGAACGAACGCAGCCTTCGCTTTTTAATCGCTGAAAAATATCCGCTGCACTAATTCACCCCCCCCCTCTTAGTGCTCTCGATCCTAACACATAGTTAGCACGATGATTAAGTTAGAAATGGGAGGTGATCCCATTAACTTAATCTTAGGGCAATTGGGCCCTTGACAGACCCAAATTGGGCCGAATGGATCAGCCCATTCGGACCCAGATTTCTTGGCCAGAGGTGGCGGCACCGCTTGGGTCGGCGGTGGCACCGCCCAGGGCTCAGTCTCTGAGCTCTGGCTGGGTGGTGCAACCGCCTCTGATAGAGGTGCAACCGCCCTAGTCAGGCGGTGGCATCGCCTGAGCTCGGTCTCCGAGCTCTGGCAGGAGGTGCAACCGCCCCTGACAGGAGGTGGCACCGCCTAGAGGCTCAGTCTTCGAGCTCTACCAAGCGGTGCAATTGCCAGACCCCGGAATTCCGAGAATTGACAGTTTTGAGCTCAGAATTCAAACTGGGTTGGAGCCTATAAATACCCCACCCTTTCAGCAATGAAAGGGCAACAAAAAACCACCGAAATCCTGATCTTACTCTGTGATTTTTAGAGCTCAAAAGTGTTGTATGAGTTAGAAGTTCTCCTCCCTCTTTTCTTCCAAGTTCTGATCTTTCAAGAGAGGAGAGAAAATTCTATAAGGATTGTCTCCTAAGCCCGTCAAAAGGAGTGAAACTGTAAAAGGGTGGTTGGCCTTCGCCTATTGAAGGAAGGCCTCTAGTGGACGTCGGTGACCTCGTCGGTGGAGGAAGCCAGAAGTGGATGTAGGTCAAGATTGACCGAACCACTCTAAAATCGCGGTGCTCTCTAGTTTGCATTTACTTTGAGCATATTATCTTTATTGCAAACCTCCTCAATCGCTTACTGCCTTCTGTGCTTTTACGATCATGTTTCAAAGTTCAGTATTTTCCGAATCGGTGTTTAGACGTAAATCAGTTTTATCGTACGAACATCATATTTCAGTTTGCGCTTACTTTCTGATTTCCATCATAGCTGCAAACTACCTTTATAGATTCACTTTAATTGCATCTTGCTTGATCATAAGTTAAAGTGATTTACGAATCGGCTTTTCTACCGAAATCGCTCTTATCGAACGAACGTAGTTTTAATCGTTGAAAGTTTTCTACTGCACTAATTCACCCCCCCCCCTCTTAGTCTTAGTGCTCTTGATCCTAACATTACCTTTCTCAAGAAGCAAAACATACTAAACTTGTACATATAGTAAAATTTACGAACTTGCAAAACTCAAATTTTTGCTAGCTTGCATGATGATAAAACTGAATATTATATTTATAATTCAATGATTTGAACTGTAATATGTCCTAAACACTTGATAGTTGAACTTCTCATTTTTGTTGACAACAAAGGGGGAGAAGTATGATGATGTTATGCATAAGTTTATGATAACATGTTGCTTGGATTTTTGAATCCAAGAGTTCTATTAATATAGCATATTAATAGGGGGAGTTAAGGTTAACTTCGTCATCAATTGGTAGTCATTATCAAAAAGGGGGAGATTGTTGAATGTTAGATTTTGATGATGAAATCAATTGATAGTATTTATGATTTAATCTGTATTTTGAGTGATGCAGGAAAATTTGATCAGGGAGAGACAATTAAAGCAGGAAGAATATGTTAGGATCAAGAGCACTAAGAGGGGGGGTGGGGTGAATTAGTGCAGCGGAAAACTTTCTACGATAAAAATCGCGTTCGTACGATAAAAGTGATTTCAGTAAGAAAGTCGATTCGTAAATCACTTTAACTTTTGATTAGGCGAGATGCAGCAAAGATATGAGTGTAGTTTGCAGTTATGGTTCAAATCAGATAGTAGGCACAAACTGAAATATGATATTCGTACGAAAAAACTGATTTACGTCTAAGTGCTGATTCGTAAATCACTTGATTAAGCGAGATGCAGTTAAAGCAAGGATATAAAGGCAGTTTGCAATTATGATAGAAATCAAAACGTAAACGTAAACTGAAATAAGATGATCGTACAATAAAACTGATTTACGTCTAAACGCCGATTCAGATAGTGCAAAGCTTGAAACCCGATCGAATATGCGCAGAAAGTAGCAAGCTTTTGAGGAGATTTGCAGTAAGGATAAGATGCTCAAAGTAAATGCAAACCGAGATTTAGAGTGGTTCGGTCAATCTTGACCTACTCTACTTTTGGCTTCCTCCACTGACAAGGTCACCGACGTCAACTAGAGGCCTTCCTACAATAGGCGAAGGCCAACCACCCTTTTACAGTTTCACTCCTTTTGACGGGCTTAGGAGACAACCCTTACAGAATTTTCTCTCCTCTCTTTAAGGATCAGAACTTGGAAGAAAAGAGGGAGAAGAACTTTTGGACTTTACAACAATTTTGAGCTCTAAGAATCACAGAATAAGATCAGGATTTCGGTGTGTTTGAGTGCCCTTTCAGTGCTGAATGGGTGGGGTATTTATAGGCCCCAACCCAGTTTGAATTTGGAGCTCAAAACTGTCAATTCCCGGAATTCCGGGATCTGGCGGTTGCACCGCCTGACTGAGGTCGTTGCACCACCGCCTGACTGAGGCCGTTGCACCGCCTGGCAGAGCTCGAAGATTGAGCCTCTGGGCAGTGCCACCTCTGTCAGGGGCGGTTGCACTTCCGGCCAGAGCTCGAAGACCGAGCTCAGGTGGTGCCACCGACTGACTGAGGCGGTTGCACCGCTCAGCCAGAGCTCGGAGACCGAGCCCAAGCGATGCCACCTCTTGGCTGGGGTGGTTGCACTGCCCAGTCTCGCTCGGAGACTGAGCCCAAGTGGTGCCATCACCTAGCTTGGGTGGTTCAACCACCTGGCAGAAATCAGGGTCCGAATGGGTTGATCCATTCAGCCCAATTTGGGTTTTTTAGGGGCCCAATTGCCCCAAGATTAAGTTAATGGGATCACCTCCCATTTCCAACTTAATCATTGTGCTAACTACGATATTTCCTAAGACATTTACTGCAACTTGCTCCGGTGCGTCAATCGCTTCTTCCGACGAGCTTCCGGCGAACTTTCGTCGATCATCCGATGAACCCTCAGTGATGCTCCTGCGTGTTGGGAAATCATTGGGGGGCGACATCATATGCGCAGCGGAAGAACAAGAAATCAAAAATCCCCGATTCCCAAAAAGATGTTCGTCGTCGTGCGAAGATTGGTGCGCAAAAATCCGCAAAACACAAAACTGCGTATAGAGATTGTGTTACCTAGGGAGATCGTATATCCCTGTTTCCTTGCAGATCCTTAGGAGAGGGTGAAGGAGGTCAAGCGTCCTCCTCTCTAGCGGTGATCCACACAGCAGGGTTGCGACGACGCTCCTCAAATCTCCAGGCCTACTCTGAGGTGGAGAGGGAGAGGAGAATAGGAAAGGCAAGCAAAGACTCTAGCCTATGAGGCTGTGAATCCCTCCTATTTATAGAGATCCCGTGTCAAACCCTAATGGGTCCTTCCCTAGTGGGTATTGGATCTGCATCCAATAAGACAAGGGCTCCGTCGGATATCTCATATCCGAACCTATACTCATCGCAATGCCTACCATATGTGTGTGACCCTCTAGGCCCAATATCGAGCTGGCCGTGAGTCATACCTGTCAGAACTCCGTCTAACTCAGTGAATTATTATCTCTGTAATAATTCACTCGACTCATCGACTACGGACGTACTAGGCCACTACGCCGTAGTCCCCAGACGATACAGGGGAATCCAATCCATTGGACCTGTCTGTCCTCAGTTACCATATACCTATAGTCCCTCATCCATCTAATATCCCAGAGACCGTATATCGAGCATGGTGCTGTCAGACCCATACGGTTTCTACTCGAGTCTCGCTCTAATCGGATTCTCCCGGAGAACTCTTTCTCTCTCAACCCGAATGACCCTGGCCAGGGATTTGTCTGAGCAAGAACACATAGGATATTCCTCTCATGACGCCGAGAGTGGATGATCCTCTATTGACACTCAATAGCCCTCGTAAGGTCGACTACCACTCCCAATGACCAGCTGTACTAGATCTGGGGACAGCCAAACCTATAAGTCTGGTATCAAAGAGTGGAGCACTCATACAGGACATCCTTGGTGTCTCAAGTCTAAGGACCAGATACATCACTAGGACTACGGAATCGCTGTCTGACAATAAGGCATCATCAACCATCCAGCATTCCGTAAGCGGATCAATCAGTGAACTCATTCTCCAATGAGCACCTGTACTGTATCCCTAGTGTCCCTACATGAGCAGCTATGAGACCAGCTGCATCCATCATATGGACGGATATACAGCATACCAGTCTATCCGGTTATCACGATGTCCCTCTCGAGTAACCTATGATCGGGATTATTTAGGATATATGTTTAAAGGTGAATCGATCTCATTATCGTGATCTCATCACGATCTGATTCCCATTGCACAAATCCAAGGACATCACAATATATATATGCATTTATGCAATAGTTATAAAGTGATATACGCCAAAATATAATAAGCAAAAAGATTCTGTATCAAGTCACACGTGCCATCACTCACGTGATTGGCTTGTTGGGCACCTATGACTAGCAATCTCCCACTTGACCTAAAGCCAATCACCTATGTGTCTGATCCCCATCAGACCCCTGTAACGCTCAAAGACAATCTGAGACAACGGCTTTGTCAGTGGATCTGCAATGTTATCTTCGGATGGAACTCTTTCCACTACTACATCTCCTCGGGTTACGATCTCTCTTATAAGTTTGAACCTCCTCAGAACACTTCTGATGAGACCCGGGTTCCCTTATTTGAGTAATCACCCCATAGTTGTCGCAATATAAGGAAGTCGACTTGTCGCTATCTGTATCGACTCCCAAATCTGTGATGAACTTCTTCACCCAGACTCCCTCCTTTGCTGCATCTGATGCAGCAATGTACTCCGCCTCTGTGGTCGAGTCAGTAGTGGTATCTTGCTTGGAACTCTACCAGCACACTACTCCTCCATTCAAGGTGTACACATACCCTGAATTCGACTCGCTATCATCGACATCAGACTGAAAACTTGAGTCAGTGAAGCCTTCAACCTTAAGGCTATTACCTCCATATACTAGTAAAAGATCCTTAGTCCTTCTCAAGCACTTAAGGATACACTTTACTGCTTTCCAGTGCTCCAAGCCTGGATCCGCCTGATACCTGCTCGTGACACTCAAAGCATGCGCTATATCAGGCCTAGTACATAGCATGGCATACATGATAGACCCTATTGCTGAGGCATAAGGTATCATGTTCATGTTTGCCCTTTCTTCTGGTAGTTTTCCATGTCAAACCTTTTGACAATGGTTTCTATGTACCTGGACTTGGACAAGCCAAGCATCCTCTTGGATCTATCTCTATAGATTCTAATCCCCAAGATATAGGATGCTTCCCCTAAGTCCTTTATGGAGAAGTGTCTAGATAACCAAGTCTTTACAGTGGATAGCATTCCTACGTCATTCCCAATGATGAGGATGTCATCCACATATAACACCAAAAAGGTGATAGCGCTCCCACTTACCTTCCTGTATACACAAGGCTCATCTTCGTTCTTAACGAAGTCATAAGATCTGATTGACTCATCAAATCTTATGTTCCAACTTCGGGAAGCTTACTTTAGTCCATAAATGGATTTAAGCAACCTACACACCTTATCTGGGCAGTTCTTGGACACGAATCCCTCAGGTTGCATCATATACACCTCCTCCTCGAGGTTCCCATTGAGGAATGTGGTTTTCACATCCATCTGCCAGATCTCATAATCATAGTGTGCTACAATAGCCAATAGAATTCTGATGGATTTTAGCATTGCTACGGGTGAGAAGGTTTCGTCGTAATCAACACCTTGCCTTTGACGATACCCTTTAGCCACTAGCCTTGCTTTATAGGTCTCTACCTTTCCATCTACTCCGATCTTTTTCTTAAAGATCCATTTGCAACCGATGGGTACAATACCTTCGGGCGCATCAACTAGGTTCCAAACCTTATTGGAGTACATAGAATCCATCTCAGAATTCATGGCTTCTTGCCACTTCCCGGAGTCTATACTCATAATAGCCTCCTCGTAGGTCTGAGGATCAATATCCTCTACATCCTCTGCTCTAATATGTCCCACATATCTCTCAGGAGGATGGGATACTCTATCAGACCTGCGTAAAGTTGAAACTTGTGTATTAGGTACCTGAACAGACTCGGGCTGTAGAGTGGTGCTTGAGCTTGGTTCTCTAACTTCGCTCAACTCCATCATTCTCCCACTGTCTCCGCCAAGAATGTGTTCCTTCTCAAGGAACACTGCTCTCTTAGCTACAAACACCTTTTGGTCCTCGAGATGATAGAAACAATACCCACAAGTTTCCTTGGGGTATCCCACAAATTTGCATCGCTCTGTCCTTGATTCTAACTTATCGGGGTTGTGTCTTTTAACATGGGCAGGGCAGCCCCAAATCTTAACAATCTTAAGATCAGGCTTCTTCCCTTTCCATATCTCATATGGTGTAGACACTACCGACTTAGTTGGAATTCTGTTCAGAAGGTAAGCTGCGGTTTCTAGGGCATATCCCCAGAATGAGATGGGTAGGTCAGCGAAACTCGTCATGGACCGTACCATATCTAATAAAGTATGATTTCTCCTTTCAGAGACACCATTGAGCTGAGATGTGTAAGGAGGTGTCTATTGGGATAATATCCCATGGTCCTTGAGGAACTGAGTAAACTCTGTACTTAAGTACTCACCTCCTCGATATGATCGAAGAGTTTTGATACTCTTTCCAGTCTGGTTCTCCACCTCATTCTTATACTCTCCGAATTTCTCAAAAGCCTCGGACTTGTACTTCATTAAGTACACATATCCATACCTTGAGAAATCATCAGTAAATGTAATGAAGTAGGAGTAACCTCCAATGGCATGCGTTGACATGGGTCCACATACATCACTATGTATAAGTTCCAACAACTCAGTGGCTCTCTCTCCAGTTCTACTAAATGGAGATTTGGTCAGTTTTCCACGAATGCAAGGCTCACACGTTGCATAGGACACATAGTCGAATGGATCTAGATATCCATCATTTAGCAACTTTTGAATCCTTCTTTCATGGATGTGACCTAGCCTACAATGCCACAGGTATGCACTGTTCACTTCATCTCGTTTCCTCTTAGACACATTTACATTCATGATATGTGGAGTAGTGTCTAACATAAATAAACCATTATGCAATGTTCCTTTCGTGATGATCTTATCATCTAATAATATCGAACAACCATTGTTCTCAAAAACAAATTTATATCCACTAACTGTTAAACATGAAATGGAGATAATGTTTTTGATAATAGAAGAAACAAAATAACATGCATCTAATGCAATAAAAGCTCCACTAGGCAGATGTAAAGCGACCTCGCCAACAGCTACTACAGCAACTTTTGCTCTATTACCCATCTTGAGGTCCATCTCGCCTCTTTCAAGTCTCCTAGGCCTTGTCAGAACCTGCAACGAATTGCATATATGATAAGCACTACCAGTATCCAATACCCATGTGTTATCATAAGATTCTGACAAATGGAGATTGATCATGAATGTACCTGAAGCTTCATCAAGCTTTTGTTTCGCCCTTTCTGCAAGGTACTCTTTGCAGTTTCTCTTTCAGTGCCCATCTTTACCATAGTGGAAGTACTGGCCTTTGTCCTTTGTTGGGTCTTTCTTAGCAACCTTTGCTTTACCTTGTTTGCCCTTGCCCTTTCCCTTCTTAAGGGACCTTTCTGCTTTTCTTTTCTTTCTGGTCTCACCAGTGTAGAGAACTGGCTTCTCTTTCTTAATAGTACTCTCTGCCTCCCTCAACATATTGAGGAGCTCTGGGAGAGTCACCTCAAGCTTGTTCATATTAAAATTCATTATGAACTGTGAAAATGAATTTGGTAGGGACTGAAGTACAATGTCCACACACAAGTTATCCTCTAGGACTATTCCTAGACCTGTGAATTTCTCTATCCACTCAATCATCTTTAGGACATGGTTCTGAACCGGTGTCCCCTCAGTCATCCTAGCACAGAAAAGGCTCTTGGATATCTCATATCGTTGAGTCCTTCCCTGTTCCTCAAACAATTTGCGGACATGTAGGAGAATGGATCTGGCATCCATCTTTTCATGTTGTCTCTGTAACTCTGGAGTCATAGAGCCCAACATATAGCACTGAGCAAGAGTGGAGTCATCAATGTACTTCACGTAGCGAGCGATCTCATCCTCGCTTGCCCCTTCTTCGGGCGTAGGCATCACTGTATCAAGGACGTACACGATTTTCTCCGCTGTGAGAACAATTCTCAAGTTACGGAGCCAATCCGTATAATTTGGACCAGTGAGGCGGTTGACATCAAGTATGCTACGTAAGGGATTTGAAAGTGACATTTTCTGAAAATAAAGATGTAGCAGAAATGAATAACATGTAGATTTTGCAAGAAATAAACTATCAAGATATGGACTTCTATCTTAATAAACTAACAAATGACAATTGACTTCATTATCAAAATTCGAGATTCAACAGAATCATGTTGGGCTGGAGAAAAACACGTCAGAAGATTGGACGTTGCGCCGAAGGATCGGTCGACGTATCGACAGAATGCTTCAGGCCATGGTTTCGGGTATTGGGCCAAGAAGAGTGGATATTTCATCAAGGATATCATAGTTGCGCAGGTCAATTGGCCGATAGGGCAATAGGCCGCAAGAGAGGACGATGCGCCGAAGAATCGAACGAAGTATCGATGGACTAATGACACGCCGGACAACATGATTCATACTTAGTAATAATTTTCTAGATCGAAGTATGTTTCATGTGTGTAGGATTAACTACGATAGCAATATATAAAGCAAAATGAAGTCCTGGAGTCAAGAACATGATTTCGTTGGGAGTTTGAGAGTTCATTGGAAGTCCAAACATTCATCGGAAGTTCTACCGGAATTGGTCGAGAAGTCCAGGAGCTTGCCAAAGAAGCTCATTGGAACTCTCTAAGAAGATCGTTGTGAAGTCCAGGAGCTTGCCGGGAGTCCGCTGGAACATTGCCGAGAGATCATCGAAAGTTCACTAGAAGATCGCTGAAAGCTCGCCAGAAGAAACCTAGACTTACGGACTTTGTTTAGCTTAGTAAATATCTTAAAAATTCATAGCTATCACATAACTGAGATTAGAATTGGGCCAACCCAATTAGGGGATAGTTGGGACCAAGTTTGGGTTATGTTGGGTCAAGAGAAAGGCCCAAACAATGACCAAACAAGTGAAACTATCATGGCACAATCTCTAAAACTATGTCAAGTGAAATTATTCTACCATATCAAATCTAGAACCTTGGTTCTTCCCAGAATTTGTGTTACCTTTTGATGCATATAAGATTAAACCGTTGATCATACCAATCAAATTACTTCTTTCTAATATTTATTATGAAAATGATATTAGTCAAAATCAAAATGAAAATAATATTAGTCAAAATCAAAATGAAAAAAATATTAGTCAAAATCAAAATAAAAAAAATATTAGTCAAAATCAAAATAAAAAAAATATTAGTACTGCCCAGACATAGTCTTCTAGGTGATGGTACCACCAGACCAGGTGGTGGTACCACCCAGTGTTAGGTTGCAGGCGGTGGAACTGCCCAGTGTAGGCGGTGATACCGCCCGTGCCCTAAAATTTCAGGGGATTTAAATTTTGACTCCATTTTTTAAGCCATTTGGGATCTATAAATACCTTAGCTATTTCTGCATAGAAAAATAAGAAAAGTAAACAAAAACTCTATGTTTCTAGAGTTGAAAACCCTTGTAAAGTATAGAGTCCCTCCTCCTAAAGTTTAGAGATCATTCTAAGGGAGAGTGTGAGGGAAGCTTTATAAAAAGGGGGTGTAAAGGTTCTCTCCTAAGCCTGCAAAAGGAGAATAGAGTTGTAAGAAGGAGTTGATATTCGCCTATTAAAGTAAGATCGTTAGTGGATGCCGGTGGCCTCGACAAAAGTGGAATCAATAGAGTGGATGTAGGTCACGGCGACCGAACTACTATAAAAACTTGGTTTGCATTTCTATTCTTGCTATTTACCTTCACTACAAACTAGTTACTTGCTTTACTTCCATTACGCTTACGAATATGATTTCAAAGTTAACATATCTCTGAAATGGTTTTCGTTGAAATCGATTTTAAGTGAACGAAGATTTTTAAACCGACGTAATCTTTCCGCTACACTAATTCACCCCCCCTCTTAGTGCTGACTCGTTCCTAACACCTGGAATATGTCTCTCCATCCGCTATTGGGAGAGTTCACCATTGGGTGATGTACACCTTTGTTATTATGTATGTGTTGCATGTGGTTGATGCATGATTTTGCTTATTATGTAAGAAATTATCATCATTTTTCTGATGCATAAGTTTTATAATGAATTGATATATTATCATTTCTTATTAAATTATTGATATTTATTTTATTTTTGAATATTAAAGATTATTTTAATGATTATTTTGAGGTTCCTACTAGCATGTATAGTTGATGATATATTTTTATCTTATATTTATTTTCAGAGTAATCTACTACTTTATAATAGATTTGAAGCTTGAGTGGAAGAGACTTGTGACTCTACCAATAAGATATGGTTCTTTTTCTAATTAATAGAATATTTACTATTGTAAAGATAAGGATTTGAATTAAAAAATAAATAAAAAAGAGAGAGTTTATTATGCAAATTATGAATAATAAATTACTGATTTATTATTCTTTTTATAAATTCGGGGTGTGACATAATCTCCAAGACTGTGTCAAGCGATAGTACCGCTAGACTGGGCGGTGGTATTGCTAGTCTGGGCCATGGTACCGCCCAAACATAATCTCTCAAACTATGTCAGGTAGTGGTACCATCCAATGTCAGTACTGTAGGCGGTAATACCACCCAACATAGGCGGTGGTACCGTACCGTTAGGACCCGAGAAACCTGGGATAAGACCTTTTTTAGCTCCATTTTTGAAGTCATTTGAGGTCTATAAATACCCCAGCTATTCTTACATGGAGTAGCATGAAATTGAAAAAGGGAAAAATAATTCTTGTGAAAAAAGTTGTAAATCTTTCTTAGTATAGAGTCACCTCTTCATAGTATTTAGAAGTTCTTCTAAAGGGAGAAGTGAGGTCTCAGTGTAAAAGAGAGAAGTGTAAAAGTTCTCTTCTGAACCTATAAAAAGGAGAAAGAGTGTAAAAAGGTAGTTGATCTTCGCCTACTGAAGGAAGATCGGTAGTGGAAGCTAGTGGCCTCGAGTGAAGAGGAATTAGGAGTGGATATAGGTCATGACGATCGAACCACTATAAATCTAGTTTGGATTTACTTTATGTTTTTTATTTAAAATATAAATTAATTTATTTATTCACTATGCTTACAAACATACTTTCAAGTTAAACTCAACTTTCCAATATCGATTTTCATCGTACGAAGTTTCAAACCGATGTTTTCAACGTAAGCATTAATTCACCCCCCTCCTCCCTCTTAGTGCTGACTAACAGTTGGTATCAGAGCCAAGTTTTCCTCGATTGGATTAACACCTAAGAGAGATATCTTTTTTCGGCTTTCAAGAGAGTTTTTCTATCGCTCATCCTCCTATGTGCAATGAGATGAATTATACTTATTGGAAAACTCGAATAAGAGTTCTTTTTTACTTTCTTTGAACTTTGATTTATGGAATATCATTATACTTGGTTTTCAAACTCCCTCTAAACCTATGAATGAATGGAATGACTTTGAGAAAAAAATTATTTTCTTTAAATGCGAAAGCTATGAATACTTTATTTTACGCTTTGGATAAAAACGAGTTTAATCGTATTTCGACTTGTGAAACTGCACACGATATTTGGTACACACTTAAAATCACACATGAAGACACTAGTAGAGTTAAAGAGTCTAAAATAAATCTTTTGATGCATAATTTTGAATTATTTCAAATGAAGCCAAGCGAAACTATTATTGACATGTACACCCATTTTACGGATGTCATCAATAGTTTAAAAGCTCTTGGTAAATATTTTTTAAATTTTAAACTTGTTAATAAAGTTTTATGATCACTTTCTAAAAATTAAGATTTGAAAGTAACTGTAATATATGAGGCAAAAGGCTTAAACAAGTTTTCACTTGAAGAACTTATCGGGTCTTTGATGATATATGAAATGACTTATATAGCATATGATGAACTTGAGAACAACTTTTCAAAGAACAAGAAAGATTTTACACTTAGAATAAAAGCAGACCACTCGAGCGAAAGCCCAAGTGATGATGAACTCGAACTCTTAATAACAAAGGTTAAAAAGTTCATAAAACAAGAATCAAAAAATAAAAATAAACTTAAAAAGAAGAGGTTGCCAAAGAAGAAGAAGACACTTAATGTGATTTGGGACAAATCGAGTACATCCGAAGACGAGGAGAAAACCAACAAAGATAAAGTGGTGAACTATGCCTTGGTGGCTCTCGATAATGAGGTAAATGACTCACCTGAAACCTCTTTACCTTACATTGAAATTACTTGAGTTGTTTGATGATTTTAAATTAGTTAGTAAGAACTAAAAAATATAAAAAAAAATCATGCTTCTCTTTCTAGTGATTTTAAAAATAAAATAAAAATTTGAGCATGACAATTGCATGTTAACTCCTAACACTAAGCATGAATAGTTAGATCCATTTAAAAAGAAAAATTCATTACTACAACAAACAAAATGATTTTGATTAAAAGTATTTTATGTTTAATGAAATCATGCTTGATATTTTAATGATATAACTATGTAATGAAAATGTTAAAAGGTTTGGTATCATGCTTGGGATTTTATATTATGCATGAGGATTTGAAGTAATGATGATTTGAAATCTTATGTTTTGGAATTATGTATTACACTTTTGATCTTGATTTTTATGATAAATCTTGTTTTTCAAGTTTAAATAATAATGCATGGTTTTAGCTTAGAAAACAATGGCATACTTGTATGAAATCAATCATATAGAGGAATACATTATTTTTCTTCAACATGACTCTTATCCCCAAAAACTTATTAAATTTTTCAACAAGAGATTCTAAGAGATTAATAAATTTATTTAATTCACTTTGAATCTCTTGAAAGTGATTTTGATTATTTGAATTTCAATGAGTTTTTACTTATATCATGATTTTGATTCCTCGAAATTATAACTTGAAATCTTATATGAATTAAGATCTCTTATTATGTGTTCTTGTATTATTTAAGAGGATATTTTTTTATGAATCATGGTTTCCCTTGATTTCTCAGAATTATAACTTGAGAATTTCTCTTTATGAATCAAGATCATTTACTATGATTCTTTCTTTTCATTATTTGATTTATCCAAATACACCATGATATGTCACTTGACTTCTTGATGTTTATAGTTTTTTATGTACAACTCCTTTGTATCTATGATTGTATACCTTTTATCATGATTTGAAAATTGATGTAAAGGGGAAAGAATTATAATATTATATTTTTCTCTTCTCTTTGACAATAACAAAGAGGGAGAAAGATTTGCTAGCTTGCACAATTCAAGAAGAAGTAAAACTTGTAAACTTATCTCAAAAGAGAAGTAAGAATTGCTAGCTTACAATCTCAAGAGAAGCAAAAGTACTATCTTGCTCATCTCAAGAAGCAAAGAATTCCTAAACTTGCATATATCTAAAACTTGCTAGCTTGTATGTTCTAAAATGATGGAAAACTTACTATTTACTATCTTGCATTCTTTTTAAAAAAAATTGCTTGTTTGAACATCGCAAAGAAAAGACGTGTTATCTTGCAAATCTCAAAAGAAGCAATGTTTGCTAGCTTGCACATTTCAAAAAGATACAAAAGATGAAAAAGTTTTGCTAACTTTCATATATGAAAAACTTAGTAGCTTGCATGATAATATATGCAATAATATTATTGTTGAATCTCATATTTTGATGATAAAATAAATTGATAGTGTTTATCTGATCAGTATTTGAGTGACATAGGAAGCTTCGATCAAGAAGAGACAATTAAAACAGGAAAAATCATGTTGGGCTAGAGTGAAACATGTCAGAAGATTGGACGTTGAGCCGGAGGGTTGGTCGATGTATCGGCAAAAGGCTTCGGGCCATGGGTTCGGGCATTGGGCCAAGAAGAGCAGAAATTGCACCAAGAAAATTGAAGTTGTAGAGGTCAACTAGCTGATTGGGTAATAGGCCACAAGAGAGGATGATGCATCGAAGAATCGGATGAAGCGTCGATGAACTAATGATATACCGAACAACACTTGAATCAAGCTTTGTAATAATTGTCTAGATTGAAGTAGGTTTTAGGCGTAAATGGATTGGAATTAGGCAAACTCAATTAGGAGCCAATTGGGCCCAAGTTTAGGCTGTGTTGGGCCAAGTGAAAGGCCCAAACAATGACCGAACAAGTGAAACCATCATGGCACAGTCTCCGAGACTGTGTCAAGTGGTGGTATCGCAAGTTTGGGCAATGGTACCGCCCAAACATAGTCTCCGAGAGATTGTCAAGCAGTGGTACTGCCTAGTGGCAGGGTGTCAGGCGGAGGTATCGCCAGACTTGACGATGGTACCACCCAGTGTCAGTACTGTAGGTGGTGGAATCGCCCAGCACAAGCAGTGGTACCGCCCAGCATAAGCAGTAGTACTGCCAGTACCCTGAAAACTGAGGATGAGACACTTTTAGGCTCTAAGTTTGAATCCACTTGAGGACTATATGTTAGGATCGGAGCGACAATAAGAGGGGGGGGTGAATTAGTGCAGCGGTAAAGTGCGATAAACTTTTGACAATTTAAACACTTTTAGAAACTTCGTATGATAAAAGCAACGTTTTCATTTGAAACCGTTTCGATTGCGTTTTAACTTGAAGGGATAAGTAAGACGGAGACAAAGAAGTAGAGCATTAAAGTGCAAATGGTTTGTAGTAATATAAATGACAATAAGTAAATGCAAACCAGAGATCACGTCGATTTTACAGTGGTTCGGTCAAATGACCTACATCCACTTGCGAGGCCCCTCTTCGATGAGGCTCCCACCTTCCACTAGCAAATCTCTTGAAGGGGAAGGGTAAATACCCCTCTTACAACTTTTTACAAGCGGTTCACTCTCTTACAGATTTTCAGCAAGAAAGAAGGAGGTGAACACTAGCAAATTGAAAACAAGACTAGCAAAAACTTTTCTAAGACCTTTCTCTCAATCAATTGCTTCTCAAAAAGTTGTAATCTCAGCTGAGATTTGAGGGGCATTTATAGGCCTCAAGAGGATTCAAATTTGGGCTCCAAAATTTGAATTCTCTTTGGGTTCCCGATGCTGGCGGTGCCACCGCCTGTCAGTGTCAGACACTGACAGTGGACTGGCGGTGCCACCGCCCAGCCAAGCGGTGCCATCGTCCAGCTCTCGGGTGTTGGGCGGTGCAATCGCCCAGTCTGGCGGTGCCACCGCCAGACCCTTCGGTTCACTTGTTGGGCTTCAAATTTAGCCCAAACCAAGTCTAATTTTGGGCCCAGTTGGCCCCTAACCAGGATATAGGATTATCTCTTAATCCTAATCCTAATTACAAGTGAACTACATAACAAAAAAACATCCTAAGCAAGTTTTCAACCGCGAACGTCGAGTCTTGTTCCGACGAGCTTTCCGACGAACTTCTTCCGACGGACTCCCAGCAAGCTCCCGAACTTGTGATGACTTTAACGAGTAGCCGAGCCTTCTCGGTGATCTCCGTGAACCTCCGACGATCTCTTCGGCGAACTTTCAAAAATTCCGACAGGTTCCCGTTTTCTTCTCGGTTGGTTCCGGCAGCATCTCCGACGATTCTTCGGACTCTTAAACGTCCATCGAACTTGACTCCGGTATTCTTGCTTTGTGTTTTCTGGTTATCGTAGTTAATCCTGCACACTTAACTCAATAATATGGATTAGATCAATTAACCCATCAATTGATTTTATCATCAAAATCCGAGATTCAACAATCTCCCCCTTTTTGATGATGACAATCAATTGATGACGGAGTTAAACATAACTCCCCCTATCTATATGCCATATTATGACAAGATAAAAACACTTGAATTCCATCCCATTGAATTCAAGCATAAACCGATAAGTTCTAACCGTAGAACTTATCGTTATTCTCATTAAACATAAGTAAATATGAAACTTCGATGAAAATCATTTTCAAGTCGAATGATAAGAGACAATTTTTACTACGACAGGAGATAAAGATTTTCAACATGAATTTCATGATATACATGTTAGACATGCTTTCAATGTGATCAATCAATCTTGCGATATTCTCAAAGATTTTGCATGGCATATAAGACATTCATATCACCCAAGCTTTTGCAATTCATATAAGTCATGCTATTAAAATGGTATAAGTCATCACTTTTCTCCCCCTTTGTCATCAACAAAAAGGGAATGAGACTTGAAGCACATAATTTGTGATTATAACATCAGGAATTCAACATTGATCATAAAAATTTTATCATTCAAAATTAAGTATGCCAAAATATTTACGCAGAGTTCATCTTAAAGGAAAATTCAGCATTCATCCATTTTATCAAATCTCTTATTTCTATAAATAACAAAAATTGTAGATGTACAAGGAAGAGATAGTGATAAAAAAATTTCAAGTAGTAACTCCAATAAGTCAAGATCATAATTCGAATACAAATCCATTCAAATTCAATTCGTCAACTTGAAACTCATAATCAAGCCATCAAAATCAATTTCGAGATTCACAAAATATCATAAAATCATTAATCTTGATCAGATGAGAGCGGTGTTTGACTCAAGATAGGATAAGATAATTTAACATGTCATTTAAAATCGAAAGAGAAGGATCAGATTCACCGAGGAACGGAGAGAGGATGAAAAACTTTACGAAAAATCCATTCAAACAAGTTTATTCTTAGGGACAATTTAACATACATAATTCCCTTCTAATGAATTCAAATTGGTCTTCATTCAAAGCTTTTGTAAATATATCTGCTAATTGATGTTTTGTGTCAATGAATTCTAGAACAATATCATTGTTAAGGACATGATCGCGTATGATATGATGCTTAACGTCGATGTGCTTAGTTCTAGAGTGCTGAATTGGATTTTTAGTAAGACATATGGCACTGGTATTATTACATTTTATGAGAATATGTTTAAAGTGAATTCCATAGTCTTCTAATGTATTTTTCATCCAAACAACTTGTGCACAACATGTAATATCCATCACTTTTGAAAATTATTAATAAGGATTTATATATAAATTAGAGGACCTATATGTAAATATAGAAATTTCAAGGACTAAATTGTTAAGTTGTAAAAAGAAAAAAAAAAAAGAAAACCAAAAATTTCGGTTTTATCCCACCGCCTCCCACGCTTCGAGAAACAGAGAGAGGAGCGGTGGGGCGTGGGGAGAAGAAGAAGAGAAGTTGAGGGAGAAGAGAAGAAAAGAAGAAGAAGAGGGAAAAGAAGAGATTAAGAAGAAGAGGGAGAAGAGAAGAAAAGAAGAAGAAGTAGAAGAAGAGAGGGAAGATGGAGAGGAGAGAGAGAGAGGCAGAAGCTGCAGCTAGGGCTGCAGCACCTCTGTTTCCCGCAGGTGGAAACAGAGGAGAGGATGTGTGGGGCGTTGGGGAGAAGAAGAAGAAGAAGAAGAAGAAGAAGAAGAAGAAGAGAGGAGGATAGCTGTGGCAAGGCTGCAGCGAGGAGGTGTGTGGCGTTGGGGAGGAAAAGGGAAGAGGAGAAGAAGAGAAGGAGAAGAAGAGGGAAAAGAGAGGGAAGAGGGAGAGGAGCGAGAGGTGGCAGCAGCTAGGGCTGCAGCACCTCTGTTTCCTGCAGGTGGAAACAGAGGAGAGGTGTGGGGCGTTCGAAGAGGAGAAGAGGAAGAGGAAGCAGGAGAAGAGGTTGTGATACCTCTGTTTCCTGCAGAGGAAACAGAGGAGAGGGTGTGTGTGATGCCGGGGAGGAGGAGGGAAGAAGAAGAGGAGAAGAAGAAGAGAAGGGAAAGGAGGAGCTGCGGCTGCGGCGGTGGAAGCTGCAGCTGGAAGAGAAGGAGAGGAAGAGATGGTGAGGAAGAAGAGAAGAAGTCGAAGCGGGTGAAGAGGCGGCACCTCTGTTTCCTGCAGGAGGAAACAGAGGAAAGGAGGTGCTGTTCGTCGGGGAGAAGAAGGGGAGGAAGGAGAAGAAGAAAAGAAGAAGAAAGGAAGGAGAAGGAAGGGGAGAAGGGAAAGAAGTACCTGCGGCAGCGGCTGTGGCAGCTGCAGCTGTGGCAGGGAAAGAGGAAGAGGAAGGAAGAAGGGAAGGAGAGGAAGAAGAGAAGCGGAAGAAGGGGCTGCGGCTGCGGCGATGGCAGCTGCAGTTGGAAGAGAAGAAGGAGAGGAAGATGAGCAGGGGAGGAAGAAGAGGCTGCAGCCGTGGCTGAGGCTGCGACTGCAGCAGTGCAGCTGGGAAAGAAGAGAAGGAAAGGAAGAAGAAGAGAAAGGAAAAGGGAAGAAGAGAGGAAGAGGAGAAGGGGAGGCAGCTGCGGCAGTGGCAGCTGTAGCTGGAAGAGAAGGAGAGGAAATAGAGCAGGGGAGGAAGAATAGGCTGCGGTTGTGGTGGCTGCGGCCATGGCTGCGACTGTAACTGCGGCAGTTGCAGTTGGGAAAGAAAAGAAAGGAAAGGGGGAAAAAGGGGCTGCGGACGGGATTGCGGTCGCAGCGGCAACGACTGCGTATGCAGCAGTTATGTCCGCACGAGAAGGGAGAAAGGAAGGTAGTGCGGTGGAAGGGGCTGCGATTGTGGCAGCGGCAGCGGCGGCGGCTGTGGCAGCAACGTTTGGGAAAGAAAATGAAGGGATGAGAGTAAGAGAGAGCAGGTGACTGTGCCTCGATGTTCGACACGTGGTGTAGTTGCGAAGAAAGAAAGAAAATGAGTGCACAAAACGAAACAGGGAGGGGATGGAGGAAAAGTAGAAAAAGGATTTGAGCGTACACCTTCTTCGAATCTTTGGATCAAAACCTTCAAAAGGCAAGTTTCCCGATCGTTTCCCCTGTAATTGTTATAATCTTTCCTATTGCAAGTATCATGATCTTTCCTCACTACAATTTTATCTCTACATTTGCTTTGAATATGAGGAACTTTGAATTGTTCTAGCCTTGCATTTGATATATCTCCTGTTTAGACGTAACGATTCGAATCTGAGCAACTTCCAAGATTCTGACCTTTCTACCTTGTTATGGTTATAACTTCATGTATTGACATCTGATTTGGACAAAACTTATTTAATTAGAATATAGATTCATAAACCTTTGTTTTGATAGCTTATTTTAAGAATTCGGAGTAAGTTTGCCTGCCCAAACTTCTGTTTCAAATGAGCCTACAGATTCTGCAAAACAGGGATCGTAATTTCTGACCTTTTGATACTGAACTGCTTATAAGTCCCTGTTGCAAACGTTGATTTATTCAAAGCTTATTTCATTGGAAACTAGACTTGTAGATCTTTCTTTTGATATATGGATTGAAAGATTTGGAATCCAAACACCTGCCCAGTTATCTGTTGAATATGACATTATGAATTTTGCCAAACAGAGATTTTGTTCTACGACCCTTGTTTACCAAATTATTTGTAACTCTCTCTATTGGACAGTTCAATTCATATGAAGCATGTCTTATCTGAAAGTATAATCCAATGATATATTTCTGAGTAAATTGGAGCACGATTGATAGTTTGAATCATTTGTTCAATGTGCCTCTTGTATTCTGCCAGAAATCGAGCTTTGGTCGATTTATCATATTCTGGTTTCATTCCTTTGGAAATTGATATCCTTTAGCTTTCTTATTCAATTGAGCTTTATATTACTGCTTTGAATTCTTGTATGCTCTTGTCCTTAAAATTATTGCATTCTTGAAAACTGTTGTGTAACGTTTATGCTATATCGTATTGACTCATATAGGCACATGTATATCCCATTGTTCCGCATTTGCTTTCGATATGTGTCTATTCCAGTTTCATTCTTTTGGATATTTAAATTCATCTAACCTTCTTATTTGAATTGAGCTATATATGATTGCTTGGAATCCGTGTGTACTCTTGCTTTCATTTCCTTTCAAATCTGATAACATTTGTGAAAAATTATTGCTTGCTTCGTATTGACTCGTAAAGGCACATGTACGTTTTGTTGTTCCGCGTGTGCTTCTGATATGTGATATTTATTGTTCATACTACCCTTTGTACTTTGGTGTTTGTGGGATTTGTGAACCTTTGCCAGAAATGGTAAAGGGAGTTATGCATAGAGCCTGCGATGTTTTGCCGGCCCCCTCTGACTTCACCTAGACGTGGGTGGATGGAGCTCTCAGACGTGGGAGACCTCCCAGACGTGGGAGACTTCTGTTTGGTGGTCATTCAAAAATCAATGAATCACATTCTGTCTGTGGTCCCACTACACCTTCTGTATGTTTGATATGATATCCAGAGCTTTGGTTATGTGTTTCTGTACATGCTTTGGATAAGAATGATATGAATGCAACGTCAAATACGATGTTTGAGCTTCTGTTTGGTATTTGTTATTGATATGTTCCGAAATGTTTCATTTGTTATTGATATGCTCCGAAATATTCCATCTGTTATTGTTACGCTTCGAAATGTTCCATGTCATTGATATGCTCCGGAACATTTCATACGTCATTGATATGCTCCGAAATATTCCATCTGTTATTGTTACGCTTCAAAATGTTCCATGTCATTGATATGCTCCGGAACATTTCATACGCCATTGATATGCTCCGAAATGCTTCATCTGCTATTGTCTCAAATTATTGTTCACAATACCCTTTTGTACTCTGGTGTTTGTGGGATTATTTGAACCTTTGCTAGAAATGGTAAAGGGTATGTGCTTAGAGCCTGCGATGCTCTAGATTTGGTGGTCATTCAGAAATGGATGGACCATATTATGTTTGGAATCCCACTTCACCTTCTATCTGTTTCATTTGTTATTGTTACACTTCGAAATGTTCAATATGTCATTGATATGCTCCGGAACATTTCATACGTTATTGATATGCTTCAATTACTCTGTTCTCCATTTGCTATGAACTGATATGTTTTGAAATGTCCTATTTGCCATTGATATGCTCCGAAACATCTCGTACGCTATTGATATACTCCAATTACTCTATGCTCCATTTTTTATGAATCAAATATGTTTTGAATGACATGATACATATGATTTTGTATCTAATGAGATGGTATCCTTGAGAATTCTTGTATTCTGCCTTGCATTATGATACCTTACTTATTTGAAATCGTTCCTTTTGTTCTGAATATACTTTGTCACTTGCTGAGCTGTTTTTAGCTCACTCCGTTGTTATATAAATCTTTCAGGTCAGCTTGTCACTCTTTGAGATGTTTGATTTGGGCTAAGGTAGTGGATAGCTATTCAGAATTATGGCCAAGTCTTGTTGGTTATTATGTTATTGTTGTATAAGCATATTTTGTATGTAATGAAATGTTGTTGATGAATCGAAATGGATATACTGTGTAAAAGTGTTATAAGATCTTTCTTATTTGGAATTTCGGAATGTTAAGTCTAATTTACGATGATATGAACTTGTGGTAAATGGTTGGAGTTCTGATTGTATAAATTACTTAGCTTGTGGATTTATAAATGTTGTTCATATTTGTTAGGTTGGCTTGGGTTGCCATAAATGTGAATTATCAAGTGATGTAATATATGATTATAAATTGCACAGGTTTTATAGATGTGAATTTGATAGAATGTTTTTCAGTGTCCTCAAATGTTAGTTTGGATCCTGGTTTGGTCTGTGATGAAAATTTTAATATTATGGATATTTTGAGGGCCGTGACACAGCATGCACTTGTAGTAATGTATTCGGCTTCAGCCGGAGATAGTGCAACTGAATTTTGTTTCTTGGAAGTCCAAGAAACAAGTGCATGTCCTAAAAATTGGCATGTTCCGGATGTACTTTTTCTATCTATCCTGCATCCGCCAAAATCGGCATCTGCATAAGCTATTAAATCGAATTTTTCAGATTTTGGATATCACAGTCCTAGATTTGGAGTTCTTTTAAGATACCTAAATATTCTTTTAACACTTTTAAGATGAGATAATTTAGGATTTGATTGAAATCTAGCGCAAAGTCCTACACTAAACATAATATCCGGTCTAGTCGCGGTGAGGTAGAGTAGACTACCTATCATTCCCCTATATGTTTTTTGATCAAAATTTTCACTATTTTCATCCATATCTAACTTAGTCGTAGTACTCATATGGGTGTTTATTGCTTTTGAATTATCCATGTTAAATCATTTTAACAATTCTAATGTATATTTAGATTGGTGAAGAAATATACCATCCCTAAGTTGTTTGATTTGTAATCCGAAAAAGAAAGTTAATTCACCCATTAAACTCATTTCAAATTCATGACTCATACATTTGGTAAATGATTCACATAGTGATTCATCCGAAGAGCCAAAAATAATATCGTCAACATAAATTTGCACAATAAGAAAATTATTTTTAAAATGTTTAATAAACAATGTAGTATCAACCTTGTCTTTGGTAAAATTATTTAAAATAAGAAAGGAACTAAGCCTTTCATACTAAGCTCTAGGAGCTTGTTTCAAGCCATAGAGAGCCTTAGTCAATTTGAATACATGATTAGGAAGAAGAGAATTTTTAAATCCGGGAGGTTGTTCGACATATACTTCTTCGGAAATAAAACCATTCAAGAAGGCACTTTTGACATCCATTTGAAATAGTTTAAAATTATTACTACTAGCATAGGCAAGGAGCATCTTTATGACTTCTAATCGAGCCACGGGAGCGAAGGTTTCTTCGTAATCGATACCTTCTTCTTGGTTGAAACCTTTGGCCACTAATCTAGCCTTGTTTCTAACCACGATATCATTTTCGTCTTGCTTGTTTCTAAAGACCCATTTAGTACCAATGACTAAATGGTCACTAGGTCTAGGAACAAGCTTCCATACCTTATTCCTCTCAAATTGATTCAATTCCTCTTGCATTGCAATAACCCAAAAATCATTTTTTATGGCCTCATCAATGCATTTAGGTTCGATTTGAGAAAGGAAGGCAGCGTTAGCACAAAAATTCTTCAAAGAGGAACGAGTTTGAACCCCTTTTGATGTATCTCCTATAATTAGCTCCTTTGGATGAGCATATATATACTTACATTCCTTGGTTAGGAAATTTCGGAAGAAGGTGCATCCAAGTTGCTATTTTGAGGAGGGGGTTCATTTAAATTCAAATGATCAAAACCAAGATCATCATCAAAATCATTTTTCTTTAAATTAGAAATTTCATTAAAAACTACATGAACAGACTCTTCTATTAATAAGGTTCTTTTATTAAAAATCCGAAAAGCCTTAGAAACGAAAGAGTAACCAAGAAAGATGCCTTCATCGGATTTAGCATCAAATTTTCCTAAGGCATCCCTTTCATTCAAAATAAAGCATTTACAACCGAAAACTTTAAAATAGGAAATATTTGGTTTTTTGTTATTCCATAATTCATAGGGAGTTTTTGATAGGGATGGTCTTATTAGGACCCTATTCATGATTTAACAAGCCGTATTTATGGCTTCGGCCCAAAAATACTTGGGTAGACTATGTTCATTTAACATCATTCTTGCCATTTCTTATAGGTTTCTATTTTTTCTTTCAACTACTCCATTTTGTTGGGGATTCCTCGGAGTGGAGAAGTTGTGATTGTATCCATTAACTTCACAAAAAGTTTGAAAGTCATGATTTTGAAATTCGCCACCGTGATCACTCCGAATTGATGAAATCATGAAACCTTTTTCGTTTTGAGCGAGTTTACAAAATTTAGAGAAACACTTGAAGCAATCACTTTTGTGAGCTAAGAAATAGGTCCAAGTGTATCTAGTATAGTCATCCACAATTACAAACGCATATTTGCTTCCTCCTAGACTTGTCGTGTCAATTGGTCCAAATAAGTCCAAATGAATCAATTGTAATGGTCTAGTGGTGCTAATTTGAGTTTTTGGTTTGAAACTAGTTTTTATTTGTTTACCAAGTTGACATGCATCGCATACTTTGTCCTTAATAAACTTTATATTTGGAATTTCTCGCACTAATTCTCTAGATGAGATATTAGATATTAGTTTCATGCTTGCATGGCCTAGTCTCCTATACCAAAGCCAAGCATCATCATTTAAAGCGGAGAAGCACATTTCATTACTTAGTTCATCAAGGTTGATGGTATAGATATTATTTTGTTTTAATGTAATCATAGTTATGTTATGGTTTGGTTTTTCAATAATACACACATTTGATTCAAATCTAACAATATAACCTTTATCGCATAATTGACTAACACTCAAAAGATTATGTTTCAATCCATCAACTAGTAAGACATCATCAATAGAAAATTTTAATTTGTTACCTATGGTTCCCTTGTCAATGATTTTGCCTTGGTTGTTGTCTCCGAAGGTGACGTACCCTTCTTCTTTGCTAGTGAGCATAGAGAAATGAGATGGATCTCCAGTCATATGTCTTGAGCATCCACTATCTAGATACCATCTCTTGCTCCTAACTTGTGATGGTGTATGTTTCTCTTCTCCGATGGCCATTAGGGCGTGATGAGCAACTTGCTCGGTGTTGGACTCCTCTTCTTCGGACGCGCTTGAATCATCCCACGTTGCCTTGAGCGCCTTCTTCTTTGATGTTCTCTTTTTGGCTTAAGGACAATCGTTCTTGTAGTATCCTGGTTTTTTGCACTCATAGCAAATCACTTGGTCCTTCTTGTGTTCGAATTTATTTTTTGTATTATTTTTAAATTTGTTCTTTCTTAAATATTTTTTAAATTTTTGAGTCAAAAGTGCAATGTCATTGTCACTGTCCTCATCACTTGATGTTCCTTTCAAGTGGTCTTCTTGTGATGTGAGTGTCATATCCTTCCTGTTCTTTGGAAGGGGGTTCTCGAGCTCGTCATGAGCTTGACATGTCATTTCGTAGGTCATTAGTGTTGAATCTCGTATTTTGATGATGAAACTACTTGATATATGTTTATGATTTAATCTGCGTATTGAGTGACGCAGGATGCTTCGATCAGGATGAGACAATTAAAGCAGGAAAATCATGTTGTGCCGGAAGAACATGTCAAAAGATTGGACGTCGGGCCGGTGGATCGGTCGACGTATCGACAGAAGGCTTCGGGGCCGTGGACTCGGGCATCGGGCCAAGAAGAGCGGGTATTGTGCCAAGGACATCGGAGTTGCGGAGTCAACTGGCCGATTGGGCAATAGGCTGCAGGAGAGGACGATGCGCCGAAGAATCGGACGAAGCGTCGAGAGACCAATGACATGCCGGACAACTTGGTTAATTGCTTAGAATTAATTGTCTCGATTGAAGTTTTGTTTTAAGTATGCAGGATTAACTACGATGGAAGTAAGACATGCAGCAGGAGTTACGCCGGAGTCAAGACAATGATCACGTTGGGAGTTCGAGAGTTCGACGGAAGTTCGGACAGTCGTCGGAGGTTCTGCGGGAACAAATCCGAGAAGTCCATGAGCTTACCAAAGAAGCTCGTCGGAACTCGCCAAGTGGATCGTCGCAAGTCCAGGAGTTTGCCGGAAGTCCGCAGGAGCATCACCGAGGGTTCATCGGATGATCGATGGAAGTTCGTCGGAAACTTGCCGGAAGAAGCGATTGACGCACCGGAGCAAGCTGCAGAAATTGTCTTAGGATTTATCGTAGTTAGCACAATGATTAAGTTGGAAATGGGAGGTGATCCCATTAGCTTAATCTTGGGGCAATTGGGCCCCTGAAAAACCCAAATTGGGCCGAATGGATCTACCCATTCGGACCCTGATTGCTGTGGGAGGTGCAACCGCCCAAGCCAGGAGGTAGCACCGCCTGGGCTAAGTCTCCCAGGGAGACTGGGCGGTGCAACTGCCCCAGCCAGGAGGTAGCACTGCTTGGGCTCAGTCTCCGAGCGAGACTGGGCGGTGCAACCTCCCCTGACAGGAGGTAGCACCGCCTGAGCTCGGTCTTCGAGCTTTGGCAGGCGGTGCAACCGCCCCAGTCAGGAGGTGCAACCGCCTGAGCTCGGTCTTCGAGCTCTGGCAGAGAGGTGCAACCGCACCTGACAGAGGTGGCACCGCCTAGAGGCTCAGTCTTCGAGCTCTGCTAGGCGGTGCAACCGCCCCAGTCAGGAGGTGCAACCGTCTGATCCCGGAATTCCGGGAATTGACAGTTTTGAGCTCCAAATTTGAACTGGGTTGGGGCCTATAAATACCCCACCCATTCAGCACTGAAAGAGCACAACTTACACTCGAAATCTTGATCTTTTTCTGTGATTCTTAGAGCTCAAAATTGTTGTATAGGCCAAAAGTTCTCCTCCCTCTGTTCTTCAAAGTTTTGAGTGGTAAAGAGAGGAGAGAAAATTTCTGTAAGGGTTTTCTCCTAAGCCCGTCAAAAGGAGTGAAACTGTAAAAGGGTGGTTGGCCTTCGCCTATTGAAGGAAGGCCTCTAGTTGACGTCGGTGACCTCGTCGGTGGAGGAAGCCAAAAGTGGAGTAGGTCAAGATTGACCGAACCACTCTAAATCTCGATTTGCATTTACTTTGAGCATTTTATCTTTACTTCAAACCTACTAAATAGCTACTGCCTTCTACGCTTTTACGAACGAGTTTCTAAGTTCAGAGCTTTCTGAATCTGCGTTTAGACGTAAATCGGCTTTTTCGTACGATCATTACATTTCAGTTTACGTTTACATTTTGATTTTAATCATAACTGCAAACTGCCTTCTGCGCATTTATAAAATGTATCTCAAAGTTCAGTATCTTCAAAATCAGCATTTAGACGTAAACCGGTTTTATCGTACGAACGTCACATTTCAGTTTGCGCTTGCATTCTGATTTTCATCATAAACTACAAACTGCCTTCGTAGATTTACTTTAACGTCATCTCGCTTAATCTTAAGTTAAAGTAATCTTAGAATCGACTTTTACATCGAAATTGTTTTTATCAAACGAACGCAGCTTTCGATTTTAATAGTGAAAGATTTCCGCTGCACTAATTCACCCCCCCCCCCCCCCCCCCTTTTAGTGCTCTTGATCCTAACATTTGGTATCAGAGCGGGGTTAACTCTATAACGGATTAAAACCCAAGAGAGATGGCATACGCCGGAAACCAAGAGGGTCATTCTATTACACGTCCACCCATGTTCAATGGGACGGACTACACTTACTGGAAAACTCGAATGAGAGTTTTCTTGATTTCTATGAATTTGGATTTATGGAATATTATTGAAAATGGTTTTCAACTTCCCTCTAAACCGATGAACGAATGGTCAGATTTGGAGAAGATGTATTTTTCTTTAAACGCAAAGGCTATGAATGCCTTATTTTGCGCTTTGGACAAAAATGAGTTCAATCGGATTTCTACGTGCGAAACGGCTTTTGACATTTGGCGAACACTTGAAATCACGCATGAGGGAACTAGTAGAGTCAAAGACTCGAAAGTTAACATTTTATTGCATGATTTTGAGCTTTTTCGAATACAACCAAGCGAGACTATAGACGACATATACACCCATTTCACGGATGTCGTCAATAGTTTAAGAGCTCTTGGAAAATGTTTTTCGGATTTTGAACTCGTAAACAAGATTTTGCGTTCTCTTTCTAAGAAGTGGGATTCAAAAGTAACTGCAATACAAGAAGCTAAAAACCTAAACAACTTACCACTTGAAGAACTAATTGGTTCGTTGATGACATATGAAATGGTGCACAATGCACATGATGAACATGATGAACAAAATCACCTTCCAAAGAACATGAAGGATTTGGAACTCCGGACAAATGAATACCACTTAAGCGATGACTCAAGTGATGAGGTCAATGATGAACTTGAACTTCGAACACTAAATCTTAATAAGTTTATTAAACAAAAATCTAAAATAAATAATAAACTTGAACGAAGGAAGAGGCCAAAGAAGAAGAACACAAAGTGGGATGAATCGAGCTCCTCTTAAGACGAGGAGAAAATCAAGAAAGGCGAGGTGGCAAACTACGCCTTAACCACTTTCAATGATGAGGTAATCGAAATCCCTCTAATTTATTTTGAAATTACTTGATGCTTTCATGATGTATTTTCTTTTTTTAGTTTAGAATTAATGTTTAAAAAAAAATAAAATAAAAATATTATGATCATGCTAGTAAATGATAATATTGCATATTTTATGATAAACAAACAAAATGATTTTGATTGAAAATATGAAATAATAATCATGTTGATGTCCATTGTTATTTCTCGATTTTGAGTATATTAAATCATGTTTAATTTGAAGTTATAATTAATGAGTATATATTTTTAAAATTATGTATGATGATTCTTGATAATTATGGATTATCGATTTTCATGATAATAACAGTGGCTTTAAAAATTGATGCATGTTTTGATTTGACATAAATGAAAAGGCATGCTAACATGAAATCGATCACTTAATATGAAACACTTAAAAAAGGGAGAAAAATATATTATCAATGAAATCATGAATCTATTTATGTTATAAATTTTGTGAGCCATAAAAATGATTTTGATGATTTAAATTTGAAATGAGTTTTATCAAAATCATGATCATGATTTGTCAAATTGAATGAATTGAAAATGAATGATGATTTTTCTCTTGAATGATTGTGACCTGTATTCCTTGTATTCATGATATGATTTTCATGCAACTCTTTGTATTCATGAAAGGTTTATCTCATCACCCAATTATTTTCTTCTTGATATTCCTTATGTGATGTATACAAATGAATACATAAAATATTCATTAATTTATTTTGATGTATACAAATGAAAAGTTATGATCATGCATGGTATGATATAATTTAACAAAATTGATACCATCATGATATGAAACATTTATGATTTGCAATGATGCACGTAATACTTGAGCTTTTTAATTATGATATGATGTATTGCATATGATGTGAATCATGATTTAAAATACTATGAGTTGTTGCTAAAATGAAGTATTATAAATGTTGATTTAATGTCATGAATGCTCTAAATGATGAATGTTTGGTATCATGATCAAAATGAAGTGATAAATACTTAAAAAATATTGATTTAATGTTCGGCATCATGAACACTTTATTATCATACATGAAAATAGTGATAAATACTTTGAAAATAAATGTTTGTATCATGTTAGATGGTTTGACATATTGTGCATGATAAGCTATAAAAGATGATTGAAACAATGATTGAAATAATAGGAATGATGATTTGGAATCATATAATAATGAGTTTATATGTTTTAAAAATATATATGATGATAATGATGCATGCAATGATGAAAAATAAAATAATTGTTTTGACATTCAAGACTTGAATTTTCATCGATACTATTTACCTTTGTCATAATTTAGAAATTAACGTAAAGGGTCTTCCCTTCTTTTTGACAATGACAAAGGGGGAGCAAAACATGCTTGAAAGCTAATTTGCTAGCTCATATAATTCAAAAAAATGGAGAAAGAAAATAATTACACTTCTCAAAAGAAAAGGAATTGCTATCTTGAACATCACCAAGAAGTGCTATCTTACAAATCTCAAGATGCAAACATGCACAATTTGTAATTTTGCACATCATTAAAATTTATGATGCTTTGGTGATTATGCATGTTCTAAAATGTTATAAGATTCACTAGCTTGCATGATGTAGAACTTGCTATATTGAACATCACCAAGGAATGATATCTTGCAGAAGAAAAAAGTTAACTTGCACATGTAGCAAAACTTATATTTCAAGAAGCTTCTTGAACATCTCAAAATTACTAGCTTGCATGTCTTAAAATTGTAAACTTGCTATCGTACTATCATGATGATGAGCATGTCTTATCTTCATAATTGTATTTGAAAAACTATGGCAAAAACATGTCTGAATGATTGAACTTGTTAAAATTAATTTTCGGACTTTCTTGATTGAATGATCAAATCACTCGACTGCCATGATGATTTTACACAATTACATGCCCTAATAACAGGTTGGAAATTATGTGCCTTGGATACAAAAATTTTCATGATAATAAGCATGTTTTGTCCTCATGATTGTATTTGAAAATCAATAGCACAGCCTTGTCCGAATGCATGAAAGTGTTAATTTCATTTTCGGATTCTCTTAACTATTGGCATCCTAACAATTGGATTTTCAAATTATCCTCTTCCAAACTTAATAAGCATATGTCATATCAAGTTTAATTCATATCATTAATTTTTGACATATGGAATCAATCAGCAAATACATCTCTTATACACTTATCATGTGAACAATATTTTGTTTTGAGAAATGGATTTGATGAAATGATTCCTGCTTATAAATTCCTTCTTGAAAAAGGAAGTCATTTTTACGTACAAGGATTTGATACATATCTTGATACTTGTAAAAATGAAGCGTGCTTTAATATCTTATCGATTTTAACTTCATTCGAGTAAGCTCAGAAATAGCTTTCCTCCGTCATGCAAAAAGAAAATAACAAATAAAATGGAAGAAGTTTTCAAAGCTATCTCCATGTCATGTTTTCCTTGAAATGTTTGAATATTTGGTATCTTATCACTTTTTGTTGAAAAATGACATGAACCTGCTTATGGCATCGCACTTATATTTAAAATTTGCTTATATCGTTCTCCTTTTTGTTGACGACAAAGGGGGAGAAATATATGAATTGATGCTATGAACACTGATGCTATGATTGCCAAATTTGCATTATACCATGTCTGCATCATGTGTTAAGATGTCAAGAACTTGTATCGTAATTTTACGCGTTGATATCTTACCATGTGATGAAATGCTACAATTGATAAACACTTGAAATGTTTGCGTTATGAAATCAAAAGCTTACATCGCAATTTTACATGTTGATATTTGATAATAGCAAACTTGCATGATGATAAAACTTGATATTATGTTTTTCATGCAATGAGTTGAATCAATATTACAAACACTTGATTGTGGTACTTCTCCTTTTTGTTGATGACAAAGGGGGAGAAGTATGTTGATGACATGAAATGTTATACATAAGTTTATGCATAAGTTCATGATGACGTGTTGCAAGTATTCATGATGAATATTGCATTGACTTGAATTCAGTTTGAATTCAAGGTTCTATCAATATGGCACATTGATAGGGGGAGTTTGGTTAAAATCCGGGAGTTAAGTTTAATTCCGTCATCAAGTGGTTGTCACATCAAAAAGGGGGAGATTGTTGAATCTCGTATTTTGATGATGAAACTACTTGATATATGTTTATGATTTAATCTGCGTTTTGAGTGACGCAGGATGCTTCGATCAGGATGAGACAATTAAAGCAGGAAAATCATGTTGTGCCGGAAGAACATGTTAGAAGATTGGACGTCGGGCCGGTGGATCGGTCGACGTATCGACAGAAGGCTTCAGGCCGTGGACTCGGGCATCGGGCCAAGAAGAGCGGGTATTGTGCCAAGGATATCGGAGTTGCAGAGTCAACTGGCCGATTGGGCAATAGGCTGCAGGAGAGGACGATGCGCCGAAGAATCGGACGAAGCGTCGAGAGACCAATGACATGCCGGACAACTTGGTTAATTGCTTAGGATTAATTGTCTTGATCCAAGTATTGTTTTAAGTGTGCAGGATTAACTATGATGGAAGTAAGACATGCAGCAGGAGTTACGCCGGAGTCAAGACAATGATCACGTTGGGAGTTCGAGAGTTCGACGGAAGTTCGGACAATCGTCGGAGGTTCTGCGGGAACAAATCCGAGAAGTCCATGAGCTTGCCAAAGAAGCTCGTCAGAACTCGCCAAGTGGATCGTCGCAAGTCCAGGAGTTTGCCGGAAGTCCGTAGGAGCATCACCGAGGGTTCATCGGATGATCGACGGAAGTTCGCCGGAAACTCGTCGGAAGAAGCGATTGACGCACCGGAGCAAGCTGCAGAAATTGTCTTAGGATTTATCGTAGTTAGCACAATGATTAAGTTGGAAATGGGAGGTGATCCCATTAGCTTAATCTTGGGGCAATTGAGCCCCTGAAAAATCCAAATTGGGTCGAATGGATCTACCCATTCGGACCCTGATTGTTGTGGGAGGTGCAGCCGCCCAAGCCAGGAGGTAGCACCGCTTGGGCTAAGTCTCCCAGGGAGACTGGGCGGTACAACCGCCCCAGCCAGGAGGTAGCACCGCCTGGGCTCAGTCTCCGAGCGAGACTGGGCGGTGCAACCTCCCCTGACAAGAGGTAGCACCGCCTGAGCTCGGTCTTCGAGCTCTAGCAGGCGATGCAACCGCCCCAGTCAGGAGGTGCAACCGCCTGAGCTCGGTCTTCGAGCTCTGGCAGAGAGGTGCAACCGCCCCTGACAGAGGTGGCACCGCCCAAAGGCTCAGTCTTCGAGCTCTGCCAGGTGGTGCAACCGCCCTAGTCAGGAGGTGCAACCGTCTGATCCCGAAATTCCGGGAATTGACAGTTTTGAGCTCCAAATTTGAACTGGGTTGGGGCCTATAAATACCCCACCCATTCAGCACTGAAAGAGCACAACTTACACTCGAAATCTTGATCGTTTTATGTGATTCTTAGAGCTCAAAATTGTTGTAAAGGCCAAAAGTTCTCCTCCCTCTGTTCTTCAAAGTTTTGAGTTGTAAAGAGAGGAGAGAAAATTTCTGTAAGGGTTGTCTCCTAAGCTCGTCAAAAGGAGTGAAACTGTAAAAGGGTGGTTGGCCTTCGCCTATTGAAGGAAGGCCTCTAGTTGACGTCGGTGACCTCGTCGGTGGAGAAAGCCAAAAGTGGAGTAGGTCAAGATTGACCGAACCACTCTAAATCTCGGTTTGCATTTACTTTGAGCATTTTATCTTTACTGCAAACCTCCTAAATAGCTACTGCCTTCTACGCTTTTACGAACGAGTTTCTAAGTTCAGAGCTTTCCGAATCTGCGTTTAGACGTAAATCGGCTTTTTCGTACGATCATTACATTTCAGTTTACGTTTACATTTTGATTTGAATCATAACTGCAAACTGCCTTCTACGCATTTATAAAACGTATCTCAAAGTTCAATATCTTCAAAATCGGCATTTAGACATAAACCGGTTTTATCGTACGAACGTCGCATTTCAGTTTGCGCTTGCATTCTGATTTTCATCATAAACTGCAAACTGCCTTCGTAGATTTACTTTAATGTCATCTCGCTTAATCTTAAGTTAAATTAATCTTAGAATTGGCTTTAACATCAAAATCGTTTTTATCAAACGAACGCAGCTTTCGATTTTAATAGTGAAAGATTTCCGCTGCAATAATTCACTCCCCCCCCCTCTTAGTGCTCTTGATCCTAACAATTAGAGACCAAATAAGTTCTTCAAGAGGGAATGTTTTAAGGTCTTTAGCCTCTTGAATTGTCGTAACTTTTGGATCCCAAATTTTATGGAGGGATCTTAAGATTTTAGTTACTAGTTCAAAGTTAGTAAAATCTTTACCAAGAGCTTTGAGTCCATTGATGACATCCGTGAACCGGGTGTACATGTCTCCGATGGACTCACTTTGTTTCATTCGGAAAAGTTCATAAGAGTGCACAAGGATGTTGATTTTGGACTCTTTCACTCGGCTAGTGCCTTCATGAGTGACCTCAAGAGTTCTCCAAATATCAAAAGCCGAATCACAAATTGAAACACGATTAAATTCATTTTTGTCTAGTGCACAAAACAAGGCATTCATAGCCTTTGCGTTTAAAGCAAAAACCTTCTTCTCCGATTCATTCCATTCGCTCATCGGAAGAGAAGATTTTTGAAATCTGTTTTCAACAATAGTCCAAAGCTCGAAATCCATAGAAATGAGGAAGATCCTTATACGAGTCTTCCAATAAATATAATCCGACCCATTAAACAAGGGTGGACGTGTGATAGAATGACCCTCATATATGCCGGAGTAAGCCATCTCTCTTGGGTATCAAACCAAATATGAGAGTGAGCCTAGCTCTGATACCAATTGTTAGGATCGGAGCGGCACTAAGAGGGGGGGGTGAATTAGTGCAACGGTAAAGTGCGATAAACTTTTGACGATTTAAACACTTTCGGAAACTTCGTACGATAAAAGCAACGTTTTCGTTTGAAACCATTTCGATTGTGTTTTAATTTGAAGGGATAAGTAAGACGGAGACAAAGAAGTAGAGCATTAAAGTGCAAATGGTTTGCAGTAATATAAATGACAATAAGTAAATGCAAACCAGAGATCACACCGATTTTACAGTGGTTCGGTCAAATGACCTACATCCACTTGCGAGGCCCCTCTTCGATGAGGCTCCCACCTTCCACTAGCAAATCTCTTGATGGGGAAGGGTAAATACCCCTCTTACAACTTTTTACAAGCGGTTCACTCTCTTACAGATTTTCAGCAAGAAAGAAGGAGGTGAACACTAGCAAATTGAAAATAAGACTAGCAAAGACTTTTCTAAGACCTTTCTCTAAGTCAATTGCTTCTCAAAAAGTTGTAATCTCAGCTGAGATTTGAGGGGTATTTATAGGCCTCAAGAGGATTCAAATTTGGGCTCCAAAATTTGAATTCTCTTTGGGTTCCCGATGCTGGCGGTGCCACCGCCTGTCAGTGGCGGTGCCACCGCCTGTCAGTGTCAGACATTGACAGTGGACTGGCGGTGCCACCGCCCAGCCAAGTGGTGCCACCGTCCAGCTCTTGGGTGCTCCTAGCTCTCGGGTTCGGGACGGTGCAACCGCCCAGTCTGGCGGTGCCACCGCCAGACCCTTCGGTTCACTTGTTGGGCTTCAAATTTAGCCCAAACCAAGTCTAATTTTGGGCCCAGTTGGCCCCTAACCAGGATATAGGATTATCTCTTAATCCTAATCCTAATTACAAGTGAACTACATAACAAAAAAACATCCTAAGCAAGTTTTCAACCGCGAACGTCGAGTCTTGTTCCGGCGAGCTTTCCGACGAACTTCTTTCGACGGACTCCCAGCAAGCTCCCGAACTTGTGATGACTTTAATGAGTAGCCGAACCTTCTCGGTGATTTCTATGAACCTCCGACGATCTCTTCGGCGAACTTTCAAAAATTCTGACAGGTTCCCGATTTCTTCTCGGTTGGTTCCGGTAGCATCTCCAACGATTCTTCGGACTCTTAAACGTCCATCGAACTTGACTCCGGTATTCTTGCTTTGTGTTTTCTGGTTATCGTAGTTAATCCTGCACACTTAACTCAATAATATGGATTAGATCAATTAACCCATCAATTGATTTTATCATCAAAATCCGAGATTCAACACTATAAATACCCCTCTTGTCCCTGGTTAATAGACACAAGATTTAAGAGCAAAAAGAAATAAAAACGCTATTGTAATCTTGTGAGAACTCTCAAGCTTTAAGTGTTAGTTTTATTGAAGAGAGGAGTGAAAGGGTTTGTAAAGGTTCTCTCCTAAACTTGTCAAAAAGAGAATCGAGTTGTAAGGGTAGTTGATCTTCGCCCATTGAAGAAAGATCGTTAGTGGATGCTGGTGGCCTCAACATAAGAAGAATCGATAGAGTGAATGTAGGTCACAACGATCGAACCACTATAAAATGGTTTGCATTTATGTTTTACGGTTTATCTTTATTACAAACTACTTTACTTCCTCATTACTTTTGCCGCACACCCTTCTATATGCTTTCAAAGTTAATATATTTCCAAAATGGGTTTAATCGGAACGAAAGATTTTTAAACCAATGTTTTTATCCACTGCACTAATTTACCACCCCCCCTCCTCCTCTCAGTGCCGACTCAATCCTAACAGTTGGTATCAGAGCCACATTTTTTTCTCATTTGATTTAACAACCAAAAGAAATGACTCTTTTCGAATTTCAAAAGGGACTTTCTATCATTCGTTCTCCTATGTTCAATGGGACGGACTACACATATTAGAAAACTCGAATGAGAGTTTTCTTGCTTTCTATTGATTTAAATTTATGGAATATTATTGAAAATAGATTTCAAAAGTCTTCTACTCCAATGAACGAATGGAATGATTTGGAGAAGAAAACTTTTTCTTTGAATGCTAGAGCTATGAATGCTATATTTTGTGCTTTGAGCAAAAATGAGTTTAATCGTATTTCTATTTATGAAACGACTTTCGATATTTGGCATACACTTGAAATCACACATAAAGGCACCAGTAAAGTTAAAGATTCAAAAATTAACTTTTCGATGTATGATTTTAAATTGTTTCAGATGGAACCAAGTGAGACCATTAGAGACATGTACACCCTGTTTATGAATCTCATCAATGATATAAAAGCACTTAGTAAAATTTTTTCTAACTTTGAACTCGTTAACAAAATATTGAGATCCATTCCAAAGAGTTAGGACCCTAAAGTAACGATCATTCAAGAGGCCAATGATTTGAACTATTTTTCACTTGAAGAACTTATCAGGTCTTTAATGACCTATGAAATGAGTTGTATGACACAAAACGAATATGAGAACAACCTTCCAAAAAACAGGAAAGATTGGCACTTCGAAAAATAGAATACCACTTGAGTGATAACTCAAGTGATGATGATGATAACTTTGAATTTCTCACTATAAAATTTAAAAAGTTCATGAAATAAAAATTAAAGAATAAAAATGAACTTAAAAAGAAGTTGCTAAAGAAGAAGAAAGTATTCAAGGTAGCTTGGGACAAATCGAGCTCATCCCAAGACGAGGAGCAAACTGATGAAGACGAAGTGGCAAACTTTACTTTGGTGACTCTCAACAATAAGGTAGACAACTCAAACGATACTCTTTTATTTTATTTTAAAATTACTTGATACTTTTTCATGAGTTATTTTTAAATTAGTTAGTAAAAAATAAAAAAATTATAAAAAATATACCATGCTTATCTTTCTAGTGATTTTGAAATTGATCATGAAAATTGCTTGTTTTATGATAAAGGAATAAAATGTTAGATCTAATGCTTGTCAATCTAATAAGATTAATCTTATATATGTTTTTAAGAAGCAATAATGTGTATCTTAATGATTTTCGTATTGTTTTTCGATTTTGATTGAAATTGTTTTATGTTTAATGAAATCATGTTTGATGATTTTATAATGATCATGCTTAATGAATTTATATTTCAAAATTATGCATGATGATCTTTGTGATGTATGGCTTATTGATCTTTGTCATGATGAACCTTGCTTTTAAATGATGATGCATGTTTTTATTTGGTATAAATAAAAACTTGGGCATGCATGTAAGAAATCAAATCACTTAAATTGAAACAACTAAAAAGAGAAAAGCATTTTTCTTGAATTTTTTTTATTTTATTAAAAAAGATTAATTAATCTATTTATGTTATTTTTATGAATCTCTTGAATTATTAAAGTGATTTTGATGATTTTGATTTGAATGAGTTTTATTCAAATCATAATTTTACTGATTGAAAATTTTATATGCATGAATTGAGATCTTGTTCTCCTATAATTCTTTTTGCTATTAACTAAAAAGGAAACTTGTTCTAGTAAACCATGATATGCTACTTGACATCTTGATAATTTATGACTTGAGTTTTATTATATATTATTCCCCTTCTTTTGACAATGAAAAAGGGGAGAAAGAAAATAACTAGCATATCAAGAGAACTAAATTTGTTAGCTTGAATGATAAACTTAGACATGTTAGATCTCCCAAATGCATAAATTCTTCTTATACATTTTTCGGATCATGATCTTAATTTCTCAATTTTTAGATTTGAATTTTCTTTTTGAATCAAGATTGTTTCCTATCATTCCTTTTATATACAAAAGAAGAGATATGTCAAAAATCATGACTTTGATCTTTCATTTCTGATGATTGGAATATTGATATACATTTTTTATTTATCTTTGTCATGCTTTGAAAATTGTTGTAAAGAGAAAAAAAATTACAAAATTATATTCTTCCCTTCTTTTTGATAATGACAAAGGGGGAGATAAAATCTGCTAGCTTGCATGATGATATATGCAAGAAGAAGCTAAAACTTGTTAGCTTGCACATCGCAAAGAGAGGCAAAACTTATTAGTTTGCTCATCTCATAAGCGAAGCAAGAAATGCTATCTTGCATTCTCAAGAGAAGCAAAAGTGCTATCTTGCCTATCTCAAGAAGCAAAACTAGTAACTTGCACATTGCAAAATGAAGCAAGAATTGCAAGCTTACACACTTCAACAAGAGGCAAAAATGCTATCTTACATTTTTTTTTGAAAACTTGCTAGCTTAAACATTGCAAACTTCTTCTATAATTTGTATCTTCTATCCTCTTTTCAACATGGTATTAGAGTGGTGAGACAAGCGAGGCTCTGCCGCCATCGAAGCCTGTCATTCACCACATCCTTGCCTCTGTAGGGCAGAGAAGGGGGGAACTCTTTCCCACCGGACTCATTTCCTCGTTGGACTCCCCTCTCTATCCGCTATACGGCAGCGCTATACAGCGTGTGACGCCTTCACTGCTATCCCAACCACTGTCGTGACCACACCCGGCATCACCATCAGGTGCGGCCACGGCAACGAGGGCATGTTTGTTGGTACGGCTAGCTGCTCATCCTCGGTAGTGGATCCCTCTCCAACCCCTACCCGCTCCTTCCATCTTCTCCTCCCTTCGGCCTTCTTCTTCACCGGTGCTGCCTGCATCGACCCCAGGCTCGGGTTGTCTGTCGTTGTCCTCGCAACTACCACAATGGCAGCATCATCTTCATCAGGCTGTGATCTGCATCGATTGCAACCCACTGCCTCTTTGTCAACCGTCGATCCTTAGCTCCTACTAAGAGCTAAACACATTCACCAAATGTAAAACTCATCCCAGCAATCCACCTGATCGCTATAGATTTCTCCACTTGATCGTTGTAGATTTCTCCACCTAATTGCTGTAAATTTCTTCACCTAATCGCTGCAGATTTCTCCTCCTTTAGCATCGCTGCATCTTCCTCCTCCAGCCTCTTCCTTTGCCGTAACAACTGCAACAGCCTTCTCTATAGTAGTAGCCATAGCAGTAGCAGCAGCGATCTGCTCTTGCTCTTCTTACAAGCCTCCTCCATCCCTCCTTTTCTGTAAAGATCACTATTCAGTAAAAAAAAAAAAATTCTGGGATGTCTTCCTTATCTTTTTATAATATTCCAGTTACTATTTCTACAGGGACTCATAGTACTTCTCCTGTAGGGCTTATCTCTATCAATGCTACCAGGGTAATCCCTTTCAAGTTATCAAAGGGTGGCAACTATGCATCCTGGCGGGCTCAATTTTCTAATCTCTTATTTGGATATGACTTACTTAGCTATGTTGACAGCTCCTTTAGTTGTCCACTAGCCATGATCAACATCCTCGGAGAACCTAGTCCAGTACCAAATCCGGCTCACAAATTATGACTACGTCAAGATCGTCTCATCCTCCAAGCTATTCAAGCCTTCGTTGTTGGATCCGTCGCTCCATTGATATCCTCATGTGGGACTACTATCGAAGTGTGGTCTAAACTTCAAACTACCTTGGCGAATCATTCGCGTACTCGCAAGCTTAGTCTTTTGTCCAATCTAATGGTGTCAAAACAAGAGGAAAGTACTATCACTGATTATCTACAAAATATTAAAATTATCATCGATGATTTGGCTTTGATAGGTCATTCCCTATGTGATGAAGAGATCATCATCCATACCCTTAATGGTCTCGGAGATGATTACAAGGGGTTGGCAGTTGCAATTCGGGCATATGACACACTAGTATCATTTGAAGAACTCTATGACAAGTTGACTAATTATGAGACATATTTGAAGCATGAGGACAAGTGGTCTGGACCGACTATCACAACTCAAGTCAGTCACAAGTCTAAGAGAAAGGGCACTCGATACCCTACGAACATCTCTAAAGGTTTGGTCAATACACATTTTGATCTTATGGATTCCATGTGAAACCCCCCTTATCCACCACTATTGAACCACTACCTTCACTCAGGCCCAAAAATCTCCGCATTGGCGTACGCCATGTGTGAGGAATATAATGCCCTCCTCTATAACTCAACATGTGATCTAGTGCCCTCTCATCATACATAAAATATCATCGGGTGTAAGTGGGTTTTTCGAATTAAGCGGAACCCAGATGACTCTGTAGCCTAATATAAGGTATGCCTCATCACCAAAGGGTTTCATCAAAGACTTGGAGTTGATTTCACTAAGACATTTAGTCCTATTATTTAGCTGACTACAATCCGACTTATCCTGAGTTTAGTCACCACTAAGGGCTGGCAATTACGACAATTGGATGTTAATAATGCCTTTTTATAGGGGACTCTAATTGAAGCTATTTTTATGCAACAACCTCCTGGTTTCACTTATCCTAAGTATCCATGGCATGTTTGCAAATTGCAAAAAGCTATTTATGGACTTCATCAAGCTCCAAGAGCTTGGTACACAGAACTTGGCTCTTTTTTTACTTCAGTTGGCTTTCTCAACTCTAAATCTGATACCTCGTTATTTCTATGATAATACCATGGTGACACAATATATATTCTGGTATATGTGGATGATATCATTATCACAAGCAACAATCCCATGGAAATCCAAGCGTTCATCAACCAATTGGCAGATCGGTTCTCGCTTAAAGATCTAGGACCCTTGAATTACTTTTTGGGCGTAGAAGCTATATTCACATCTTCCGATCTCTTTCTCTCACAAAGAAAGTACATTTAAGATTTATTATAAAAAAAAACATGCAGGATGCAAATGCGGTTCTAACTCCTCTCTCTACTAGTGGCTCTCTCAAATTATCTGATAGAAGTCCTGCTACGGAGCCCACTCAATATCGACAAGTCATTGGCTCCTTATAGTACTTAGCTCTCACCCGTCCAGACATCTCCTTTACGGTCAACAAATTATCATAATTTATGTAGAGGCCGTCTACTATGCACTGGTTTACAATCAAACGAATCCTATGATATCTTAAGGGGACCCTCAATTATGGTCTTTTTCTTCGTAAACACTCTCCACTTCATCTTCATGCCTTTGTTGATGCCGACTGGGTAGGCAACGTTGATGATCGAACATCCATATCATGGTATATTATCTTCCTTGGCACTAATCCAACCAGTTGGAGTTCTAAGAAGCAAAAGATAATCGCACGGTCTATAACTGAAGCTGAATATTGTGCCATCGCCACTACCACTGCAAAACTCAATTGAGTACAAATCTGCTCAAGAAACTCGATATAAGGTCCCCTCCTATAATATATTATGATAACGTCAGAGCTACCTACCTATGCGCTAATCCGGTGTTCCACTCCCGCATGAAACATATTGCTATCGACTTCCACTTTGTGCGAGATCAAGTTGTCCGCCGTCAACTTCGTGTTTCTCATGTACATACGGTTGATCAATTAGCCGACTCACTCACAAAGCCTCTCGCTCATAAACTATTTACATTGCATCAATCCAAGATTGGTATCCTTGATAGGAGCACCATCTTGTAGAGGCATGATTGTTGGAAAATCTTAGGGGAGACATCACATGCATAGGGGCTTTTAATCTCTCATGGATTAGTGGATCTCTATCCAATAATCTCTCATGGGCTTTTATTGGATCTCGTCCATAAGATCTAATAATTCAGGGGCTTATTGGATATCCAATAAGATAGGGGCTCCGATGGATATCTCATATCCGAATCTCTACTCATTGAGTATATGTGGCTCCGATGGCCTACTATATGTGTGGGACTCTCTAGGCCCAATATCGAGCTGGCCGTGAGTCATACCTATCAGAACTCCTTCTGGCTCAATGAATTATTATCTCTATAATAATTCACTTGACTCATCGACTACGGACGTACTATGCCACTACGCTGTAGTCCCCAGACGATACAGGAGAATCCAATCCATTAGACCTATCTATCCTCAGTTATCTTGTACCTATAGTCCCTCATACATCTAATATTTTAGAGACTATATACCGGGCATGGTGCTATCAAACCCATATGGTTTCTACTCGAGTCTTGCTCTAATCAGATTCTCCTGAAGAACTCTTTCTCTCTCAATCCGAATGACCCTGGCCAGGGATTTGTTTGAGCAAGAACACATGAGATATTTCTCTCATGACATCGAGAGTAGATGATCCTCTATCGACACTCAATAGCCCTCATAAGGTTGACTACCACTCCCGATGACCGATTGTACTAGATTTGGGACATCCAAACCTATAAGTTCGGTATCAAAGAATGGAGCACTCATATAGGACATCCTTGGTATCTCAAGTCTAAGGACCAGATATACCATTAGGACTACGGAATCGCTATTTGACAATAAGGTATCATCAACCATCCAGTATTCTATAAGCGAATAATCAATAAACTCATTCTCCAATACGCATGTCTACAAACTTCAAAAAGCTATTTATGGACTTCGTCAAGCTCCAAGGGCTTGATATAACGAGCTTGGCTCGTTTTTGACCTCAATTGGCTTTATCAATTCCAAGTCTAATACCTCGTTATTCATTTGCCAACACAATAGAATCATAATATATCTTTTAGTATATGTGGATGATATTATTGTTACAGGAAATGATCCTTTAAAGACTCAAGCATTTCTAAAGCACTTGGCCGATCGATTCTCCCTCAAAGATCTAGGAACTTTAAGCTACTTTTTGGGAGTGGAAGCAACATTTACATCTTCTAGTATCTTCCTGTCACAAAGAAAGTATATTCAAGATTTATTATCAAAGACAAATATGCAGGATGCGAAAGAGGTTACAACTCATCTCTCTACCAGTGAATCACTTAAATTATGTGATGGAAGTCCTGCTACAGATTGGACTCAATATCGACAAGTCCTTGGCTCCTTACAGTACTTGGCTCTCACCCGTCCAGATATTTGATTTGTTGTCAATAAATTATCGCAATTCATGCATCGACCATCTACTACGCATTGATCTACGGTCAAACGAATTTTGCGATATCTTAAAAGGACTCTTAATCATGGTATTTTTCTTCGCAAAAATACTTCACTCCATCTCTATGCCTTTGCTGATATTGATTGGGCAGGGAACTTTGATGATAGAACATCTACGTCAGGATACATTGTCTTCCTTAGAGCTACTCCAATCAGTTGGAGTTCTAAAAAATAAAAGACGGTTGCACGATCTACAACTGAAGCTGAATACCGTGCCATCGCCACCGTCGCTATTGAACTCAATTGGGTCACAAATTTGTTCAAGGAACTCAACGTCAACTCCACAGTTATTCCTACAATATATTGTGATAATATTGGAGCTACCTACTTATGTGCTAATCTAGTGTTCCATTCCCGCAGGAAATCTCTCAACAGTTGAGAAAAATCCTCCATGCTGAATGTCTATAACTGGTAAGACCCTAAAGTCTTATCGTGGCTCTGATACCAAATGGTAAGACCCTAAAGTCTTTTCGTGGCTTTGATACCAAATGATAAGACCCTAAAGTCTTATCGTGGAAGAAAAAGAAGAAATGGGGATGATAATGATCGCTTCGAGGGGAAGAGGAGTGCTGGAGGTGGACGCCAAGGCTGAAAGACGACGGTTGCGACTGTTGTGACCCAAGGAAGCAATCGCCGAGCAGCCGTGTTGACGCTGCGATGATGGCAACCGAAAACTGCAGCAGCGGAGGCAGAACAAGAGGGAGGTGGCGTTGAAGCGGTCGGGGTTGAGGCTGCGGCAACGATGCAGAGCAAGGTGGGCTGCAGCAACGGTGCAGATCGAAGGGGTTGAGGTGAAGGCTGCGGTGACTAGCAGCAGCAGTCGTTGCTGGCCGGAGCGCAGCGGCGGCGGTGGAGAAGGAGGCAGCGAGGGTCGTGGCAGGCTGGGCGGCGAGCGGCGTCGTCGCTGGCTGGGCAGCAGTGGCGACGGTGGTGGCAACCGGCGTTCGCAGCAGCAAGGGGATCCACGACTGTGGCAGCAAGGGGACCCGCGACTGCGACGGTGGTAACTGCCCTATTTCGGTCACCACCGATGCAGAGCAAGGGATCGGCCTCCTAGGGTTTGTCCAAAGACAGAATAGTATTTTTCATTGATTACTGAAAAGAAGTAGTTACATCCCTATTTATAGAGCTCCACCCAAAGTCCATCAGAACTTGAACTCTAATAATAAATAAATATTAAATAAACCTCTACTTGACTCTAACTGAATCAAACCGACTCAATAAACAACTGGACTAAACAGACTCAATAAACATTATTCAAAAGCTCAGAAAAAGGGTCCTAACAATAACCTCCCTGCTTAGTGTGTATAAATAGCTATCAAGAGCTCACTATCGAAATTAACTAGATAATTACATCTTATACATTTCATATTTTTTTCTATAATTTTTATTTTAAATTTTATCATTAGATTCCTAATTAAGATAAATGAAACAAGGTTTAAAAAGAAATTTGAAAGTTTAGCCTCGGTCACATTGACTTAAGGTTTAGGCTTCAAAGAGCTTTTCTTTATAAAAATCATTTTTTCCTTCTTTCAGTAGAACCACAAATAAACCAGAAATAGTCTTTTCCTAGCTTCTTATTCCCTTGGAAGAATGTGGAGGATTAGAATTGGGATTATGATTTGCGAACATTAGTTTTTACATTTTACATTTGTGTTCGAAGTTTTAACCCTCAGGATTAAAGTTATTATCTTGTTTCTGGCTAGAGTTTCTATGATTTGGAAAATGGCTTTGGGATTCAATCATATTGACTTTAATTTGTATTTGATTTTCTTGAGCTTCCCTCGTTGATATTGATCTTTTATTCTAATAACTTGGATATAACAACCTAAGAGATGTGGTTTAAGATCTTTTAATCTCTTAATCAAATTTGGACTAAGAAGAAAGAAGTCTATCTAATAGACAAGACATCTGATATGATTTAAAGAAGATAACTCTAGTTCTATGAATTTCATAGATTAAATTTTAAAATGTATGAATTTGATTACGATAGATAAATGATCTATCATTTTGATGTTGTTAAAATTAGAACTAATAAAGTCTAAGATATGTGTCTTCTAAATTTTGCTAGATTTCTTTTGTAGTTTCATATTTTTTTTATAGGTTTATAAAGTTGGTGTAAAAGACAACTAAGAATTCTAAACATACATATATATTCAATTTCCTTAGGAGATTTTTCAAAATCAATATATTTAGAATGATTCAGAAAGAGAGGTAATTTTCCTACAACAGAAATTAGGCTTAGAGTTATCAGTTATGCTTCTAATTGTTCAAACCACCTAGCAAACTCATTCCTATTAATTTTCTCAGGTTTATAGGAGATGAAATTATCTAAGGCCATTATAAGACTTAGGATTAAGCTTAAGAAAATAAAGCAAATACATAATATATGTAAAATAAATTTTAAAAATTCTTATGGGTACAAATCTTGAATTAATAGAGTAGAAAAGTTAGTTGATTAGATTTTTTGTTTCACCCTTTAAAACATTTGTTATGATGTTCCTTTAGGGCAAACAAATTTCACAAATAATTTTGGTAATAATATAACACAATATAAATACAAATATAATTGTATCATAATTAAATGTAAATATAATTGTATCACAATTAATGAATACTATTTATTGAATTATAATTTTTAAATAAATAGAATTGATGTGTACAAAATAAGGGAATACTATTAAAGTTATTTTCTCTTTAATATAAATCCAAAAATATAAACTAAAGGTATAGCTCAAATTATCAATTTTTACAGCTAAATAAATGATAAAATAATCATGCAACCATTATAAAAATAATGATATCACCTTTTTTTAAAACAGGTTAGTAAAATGTTGAAATAACCATTAAACAACTACAACAGTAATAAGAATAAAAATTATAAAATATTTATTTCACAATACTGACTCGATAATTAAATTAAATTAAATTAAATTATTTAACAAATAATCAAATACTTACAGAAGCATTAACATGAATAAATATGCCTTTGTTTCCCGAGTCAACACCCTATTTAGTTTTAATCAGAGGGGGAATATGCTTAAATTATTGGAGCAATAATTCTAAATAACCTCCAATTAAATTAAAAATAGGTTAAATGTATAAAAATTGAAACAGAAAGTTTAGAAGAGGAACCCAAGAACAAACAAACACTATTCTAAATATATTTTTTCCAATCTCATGCAAATATCATCAAGGAATTATCCAAGATGATATAACTAGAATGATTCTTCTATTAGCACGATCGTTAAAAATCTGAAAATGTTCTAATGAAGGAAAAATAAAAGAAACAAGAAAACTAAATAAATAATAGAAAAAATTCTTCTCTTCAACAATACACTCTCGCACATAGGGCACACCCACGTGGCACATGAGTGGTGCTTGTGCAGGGACGATTACTGTAGCTAAGTAAGATACATGGGTCATAATTATCCGTGTTATAAAATCTCAATAAAAGAGAAATAAAATGAGTGAAAATAGGAAAAAATCTCTCTTCAGCAGTGTAATAATACTCTCTCGCACATGTGGATATTCGTGCAATGCCTGAGTGGTTGGTATCTATGCAGTGATGGTTACTGTAGCTGAGGTACATGGGTCATAATCATCCGACGTGTTATAAAATAAATTAAAATATGTATTATTCTCATCAAAACCAAGTGTATGTAAATAAGTTTAGGCTAACTTTGATTCTTAATCTTTTTAACAAAGCTTCTGAATAGAGACTAAAATAGTTAAATAAGAAGTCCTCACTTATCAACGTGAGACTAAAGTCCCTGAATAGTAGTAGTGAAGGAGAATTTAAGTTTTTTTTTTTCTTCAAATTCCAATAAGTCTAACCACACTCAATGTAACTAGTTAGAAACAACGAACAGTACTTGTTGTATTTCTTCCGAATCTACCATTCAGATGAACAATATTCCTCTCGATGAGGCCACGCTCGTGTTGTAACAAAAACTAAAATTGGTACGGGATATGCTGTGATTATAAATCTATCAATAATGAACTAATCGACAGTATTATAAAAAGTCAATAATCATCTAATAATCATCTAATGATAAATGATCAACAGACTAAAAGGACAGAGAAATTTTAGAAAATTGATCTGCAAGCAGCAAGAGTTACTGGTGCAAGATGAATACTTTATTTTTCATTTTAAATATTTTTTTCCATTAAAGTTGGACCAGCTACAGGTTTATGGTGCTTGCAATGTAGCAGTTATCTTTGAATCCCTTGGTGATGCTTATGAAATTGTTGCCATGAATGCTTTTGCAACATATGTTGCAGGAGAAGTAAATGTTCTGCATTGGGAACCTCCTAGCAAACAGACCTAGTTTTGAGGCCTGACATGTGTAATGCCAATTTATGAGAATAATTAAATAATGAACTGTAGGATGAATAGTAGTAGTGCTACTCCTCTATACTGAATTCCTTTTGACTTAAAATGACTACTTAAAGATTCTCCTGGTATCACGATTTCTTCACTGGGTCTATACCGTGGATGATTGTAGCAGGAAATTGTGTTGTTTTTTGCTTTATTTTTCTGTCAGTCCATCTCTTGCATTAGTTTGTCAAGTGATTGAGATGAAATGTAAGAACATTAAGGTGGAATTTGTGTACAATTATAAAAGGAAGTTATATTGGGTGCACAGATTGATTTTGTTTTTTGAATAATAGGAAAGGATAACCTGTGAGAGATGCACTTAAGATTTTGCTTAGTTTGAGCATCTCATTCTTGTAATTTACATCTTACTCCACCGAATAATTACAATTCTACTACTTATGCTTGCCGAGACAATAGAGATGTATTAATCTTTTTGTTATTTTCATGAATTCATGGAACATTTTAACAACTTCTCGTCCTACTTCTCATCTCCTGTGTGTGTGTACATACCATTTTGCATTTTCGGAGGTGCAACGAAGCACAAAAAGATGGAGAAGCAAAAGCTTATGAAGAGTGGAAGATTTGAGTGATTTCCACCAACCAGCCAAAACACTTGCGGTATTCCATTTTTCCTATTTTTCTTTCTTTGATGGAACTTATTTCTTTAGTAAACTACAATAGCTTCCCTGACACAATTAAGGTTCATCTTCAGCCCTCATTGTACCAATAGTTATTCGATCATATCTTAAGAAAAATATTTATATTTAAGTTGATAATACCAGATTCATCTACTGTTGTTATTCATCAATATGCGGGAACTTAGTTAGGGTTTTATAATTTTTTTGTTTCGTTGAACTTGTAATCAAGGAAGATACATTATTTTCTTAAACGTGGACAAATTTTCTCCTTAATTATGTATGTGATCAGTGTTGACCATTTAAAATAACAATATCATCCCATAATGCATCCTGCACACCGTATACTAATCTGTATAATATTTTTGTTTTTATAATAACAAAGCATGGATGACTGCGATAGCAACTTAGGTAGGTAGGTTAGCACAATAAGTTCCTAAATTGTGTGATATAACACCCACTTTTTTAGTTAATTAATCCCGGTTACCTTTATGATGTGTGACTAATTCGCATGATCTAAAGGAGTTAATATAAACTATTCAAACGCATGATAAATTAATGGGTCACCAAACAACTCTTGGGGCTATATATGCATGCTCACTCAATGTATCAGCAGTTAGCCTCAAGTAAAATATCTTGATGCTTATCATCAAGAAATTGTTGATGGTTGACTTTATCTTACTTCATGTTCCATCAGGTGAAGAAAAAGGATACCGTCTTGGCTTCCTTTTTTTTTTTCATGATAAAATTCTCTATTTCATATTAAAAATAAACTAAATTCTTATATCTGTAAATATTTGGTCATTTTGATTGTGAAGAAGCAAGCTTATCAAATAATATTCTTACGTGATATTAGAACATGATAAATCAAATATTTTATGGTCATATTATTATGCTAAAGAATAATAATAATAATAAATAAATAAATAATTTTTTAAAGATGGTTGATGCAGAAAGGGCACAACATCGTGTCCTCAACTGAGGAAGGCTCGACCGGGTGTCGAGCGATTACGATGGAGTCCCACCAAACCAGCGGCGACGACCGAGGTTTCTACGGTCGACACCATCCTCTGCCCCTTTGTGTCTTTCGTTACCTCGCGGTGAGCCCTCAAGTGGGTCCAAGAGATTTCCCAATAACAAGGCAGGTAAGTACGAGGGGAAATCAATCAACGTACCAGAAGCATCTCTCCCTTCCTGCTTCTACACGCTTCTTCTACGCCTGCCGCCTTGCTTACGGACTAATGAACCGAGGTGGGCCTACAAAGCAGAATGGGACGCCTAGTCCTTTCATGCGTGCGATTTACGCGTGAGAAATGGACGTGGCTGCCTAGGAGGGTGTTCGCCACACGCGAGTGCGTGGATTCCTCTCTCCACCTGTTCTCCATTTCCTTGGTCTTCCCCTCCTCCTCCCCCAACTCCCAACTCCGTCTCTCTCGATTACACCCACATCAAACCAATCCAAACCCTAATCGAAGCGCGACGACTATCCAATCCCTACTCCTCCTCTTCTCTCGACGACCGAGGTGATCACCGCATCTTCTTTGTGCCGATCTCTCCTTCCAATCATTCGCGTTTTTTATCTGTGTTCTTTTGTTTTGTTTCGATTTACTTGATTGGAGATGCTAGTTCTGCTGCTTAACCCTGCGATCGTAGTTGAGTTTTGGGATGGTTGAGTCGGATTGATGCGATTCTCTTGCTTGACCTTTCTTACTGCTGGATCTGGAAACCTGAAAGGGTTGGAACTCTGCTTGTGAGGTCTGCTGTGATCTAATCGGTAGCTTCTAACGGTTTGATGTTTTAAAGGGATGGTTTTTGATTCGACCTGTTGATTTTGATGAAGCAATTTGATGGATTGCAAAATTCTTTGGGGTTCATTTCCTCCCTTCTCATTCTTTCTGGCAGTACTGTCTAATTAAAGGTAATGGTTTATTAGGTTAAGGGAGAATGGTGTCGGAGGATCCCGCTACCACTGCTAATGAGTCAATCGTTGCAGCTGAATCACCAGGGTTTGTTACTGACTCAATGCCACCGTTATATGGCTATGTTATTTGTTTTTTGGTACTTAGAATTGCATGCGGTGACCGGATCCGTAACTTTATTGTTCCGTGTTTGTTTGACTATACATGCATATATGTGATAAAATACATGTTCTGTTATATTCTATCAGAAGCTGGTGAATCGTACAGTGTAAAATCTAAGCTATATGCGTTCCTTGAATTAACAGAGTTTACTATGCATATGGTATGCAGAACCTGCAACGGCTTTGCCTGGTTTTTGGAGAATAATGGTTGATACTTTCTCAGTAATTTCAACCATAAAGCAAGGCGGATAATCTTGTTAAGATCCCTCATTGGGAATTCCTACGTCTGGATGCCACGAAACTTCTGGACATGGCCAAGTTAGGAATGACAGATTCTATCATGTTTTCTTTCAAATGCAGATGATAGAACTATGCCTTTCTCAAATTTGATGAAAGGATGCCCAAAAAATTCAAGGTTCTCATCTTTGTATGTTGAATGTCATGAAGCTTAAGTGCTATGGAGTTAGGCTGCAGGTGGTTAAGCTCGATAATGATATTTGGTTTGGCATATCCATACTTATATTTTCTATTTATAAAATCCCTGGAATATGAAGCCAACTAGAGACAAAGCCTTGCAACTTGTTTAACGCTTCCATTTCTCATACAAGTTAGGTTGTGTATGTGAAAGTTATCTTGACTGACATGTGGTGTCTGGTTTTAATTGACATTGTCCGATTTGGTTTGTTCTGAAAGGAGTAATTTCTCTTACTAAAATACCAATGTCTCTTATGTGTGCAAAAGTTAACTCAGTGACATGTGGTTTCTGGTTTGAGTGACATTGTCCAACTTGGTCGGTTCTGAAAGAAGTAATTGCTTGCCAGAATACCAATGCCTCCGAACCCATTTGCAATTTTCTTGATCTAATTAGCTATCCTCTTTTCTTCTTTCCTTATCTACTTCTTTTTGTTTTAACTTTTCTTTGCACATCTTGGATTCTATTTCGATTTCTCCCTTTCCCTTCTCGAGCCTAGCCTCTTTTTTCCCTTCCACATCCTCTTTCCTTTATTGTTGTTTTCTTGTAAATAGCCTTGGTCCTATGCTGTCCTAGAATTGAGGCCCAAACTTTGCTTATAACTTGATGTCCCTGTGTTTTGCCCTTGTTCTGTGATTATTTGTTGTTTATCATCTCTGCTGCACTTTGTGGTTCCTATGTTTCACAATGATATTTTTCTTCCTAGCTGGAGGTTGACAGGAATTATTCGCTGTCCCAAGCACCATAGTGTGGCACCACTATCCTATTCTTTTCATTGCCCACCTTCCTCTAATCATATATCCAGCTTGGGAAATTGGATTCAAATCATGACTCATCAGGTTGAGTTCTTGGATAATTGGCATGGCAGTTAAGGTGGTTTTCTATTCCTAACCTGATGCCTCATTGCATGTTACATAGATGCAGTATCAGTTCTTCAACAATACTATAACTAGGTACCAAAACTTTGTGAATGTATGCATTGTAATGTAATGCACAGTTAAAATAATTCTTGTTTCTCTTTTCCTGTTGCAGTATAATTGTTTATCACCAGAACATAGACTGGAGATTCCGTTGATGGTTGGCTGCTTCATCTGTTGATTTTGTCTTTTTAGCTTTTTGGCCTGTGTTCCTTTTTAGAGTGACCAAGATCAATCAGTTATAATTTGCTTTGACATATTGAAGCTTAGACTTGTGGATCCTTATTTTCTTCACTGAATTTGTTGAATTTTTCTTGGACAACTGTGCCTAGAAAATCTGTTAAATGAAGTATAAACTTTTATTTTTTTGTTTTTCTGTAAATAATAGAGGTAAATCACGATATTGATAATCTAACTTATTTAAGAAGTTGCGTATGCATCTGGCTCTTATGAATCTTGTCAAATACTTCTTTTACTGTTATTTTTTTTCCGTATTATCTTTCATTTCTATATCTCTGAGAAGTTTACTGTTGCAGGTCTCTCACTGATAGAAAGAACCAGAGTAGAGTTCCAAAGAAAATGCACAAAGCTGAAAGAGAGAAACTTAAACGTGACCAGTTGAATGAACTCTTTCTTGAGCTTGGTCATGTGCTTGGTAAATGTCGCCCCTTTCTGTTACAGTTATTTGGGCTAAATTATTAAGTTGCATAGGTGGTGTAACTGGAACAAAATTGACTGTCCAAAGGGAACAAGGTTGGATGTCTGCTTCGGACCAGATAGCTTCGTCGGAGTCCTTTTATTGAATGCTTATTTCAATGTATGTAGATTGGATGTTCCTATTAGTGAATCTAGACGTTTTATAGTTTTATGGAAACTCCTCACATTTCTACAGTATGCTTAGTCAAGAGTTCATCACCAAGCTTTAGAGGATGTCACTAAATGCCAGCCAGTTATAAATACCATGAAGTTGTAAATGGAGCATTCTTGATCTTGAGATTGCATTCATAATAGAATAGGCATCTTCATTTTCTGAAACAAAAGCGGTGGATCTGACTGTAATTATATTTGTTTGGGGCCGGTTCTGCATCTGATGTGTAGAAATTATTTTCAGTCTGAAGCAACTGTTTGACCTTCTGCTTATGGGAAATGATCTGTATGACTTTACAAGACTATATTAACTTTTTAAATTTCCTCTAAATTTGAAAGAAGCATGAATCAGGGGAAATTTGCTAGTGAGTGTTCTTTAGAAACCTTATTTAAAGCGAGCAGTATACATTTTCAGTATTAAATTTCCAGTGTAGAAGTCCACTCCATATACTGGCATTGTAATTTGGTTATTGGTTCTGTGCTATGTGACTGTAGATGTAGTACAAGCTGTTATTTTTCGCAAGAGATCTTTTTGTATGATTGCCAACTATAATACTAATTAACTAAGAAGCATACAGCTGTCTGTGCAGCTGTGACTATGTTTTGTATGTTATCTTGAATAAAGAGCTTCATCCCATTTTAATGTCATATACAGAACCAGATCGACAAAACAATTGTAAGGCTTCCATATTGGGGGATACTACCCGTGTACTTCGAGATCTTTTCGCTCAAGTAGAAACTCTCAGAAAGGAAAATGCTGCTCTGCTAACCGAATCTCGTTATGTAAGATGCCCAAACCTAACTGCACGCTTTCAGATCCTAGCAATAAAGTATATTTTTTTTGGTCGGTAATTGGTTAATGATATTGACAATATATGTTCAATAGTTTCCATGTATAAATTAACTCAATCATAAAAGAAAGACATTTTATAGTCATTTTCATAAATAGATGCGAAAAAATAAAATTATACTATTTTTTAGAATATATTAAATAAAAAAGAAAGATATTGTATAATCTTTTGTGTATGACATATCTCTAGCAATTTTTTGTTTTGACTGAAGTCATGTCTCAGTCTCTTGCATGCCAGGTGTTGTACTAGCCAGCTTGTTTGAAATTTTCTAGCATGCTGCAGAAATTCTGAAGTTCACTACAACCTAATTTTCCATAGCAGTAGTTTCTGCCAATTTTAAATAACAAATTCTGCATGTTCTACACTTAAGAAAAGTTATACATTGTAAAGTTGATAAAGTAATCTGAACGTATGTCACAACTGTGCAGTTTGTACGAAGACAAGTTAATTGCTTTCATTCAGTTTAAATTTACTTTCCTCTTTATCCATATATATAATTATGGATATGAACAGTGACACATGTTGCAGTTGCTCTTGGAGCTGTCATAAACGATCTTGGTTGCCACCTGTAGTATATGATTTTTTAAACATCATTTTTCTGCAGTTCCTTTTCTAGTTGCTTTCATGTTTTGGTAATTGGGAATTGGGACTGTGGCTCTGATTAGGAGAGTGACAATCCTATCCTTGGTTAGTAGTGTTCCAATATAACCTTCTATTGGTTTAGTGTACTAAACTCCTATATGTGGTGAATGTATTAGGTTACCGTGGAGAGGAATGAGCTGAAAGATGAGAACAATGCTCTGCAAGCTGAAATATCCCAGCTTCAAACTGAGCTACAGGGGAGATCGTTGTCCGTTACCATGTGGAATAACAACACTAACTCAAGCTCTTTCACTCAACCACAGCCAACAGCCACTGTGCTTCCGATGCAGCAACAACCAATCATTATTGGATCTGTGCAAGCAAACCCCGTCCGGGAGCTTCAGCTCTTCCCAGTGGAAAGAATAACCACACCACCATCAACACCACCTGCACCACCTTCTCAGGTAACAAGACCACATGCCAGATATCCGGCTCCATTGGACTTGTGGCCAGGTCAGTTGCTTTCTACTCTTCCACGGACCTCACAAGAAGAAATATGTGGCAGCAGTAGCATAAGCACTGGCAGCAAGGAGGGATCTGATAAAGTATGAGCCAGTACGTAAGATTGAGACATGTACATCAGGGATTTGACAAAATTTTCCCACTTATCAATGGCTAAATGAAGAATGTCATTTAAGCATTACAAGAATTCTTGCTGATGATGTTGCCAAGGGAAAAAGCTTGAGTTGGTGGGAAAGCAGTAGTTAGTTTTGAGAAACATATACATATTTTGTTGTGAATCAATGAATTCAGGTTTCTTCAATTTCTGATTCTTTAGTTTTCATTTCCCTAACCCAAATTTTCTCTCCTTGTTCCATCAAGGAATTAATGATTTTGGTATATGATGTTGATCCCTGAGAACCTGGTCCATTACCGACCAGATTTTCAAATGCTTGTCTCTCTAAACTAATATTGCATTTATCTATTTTTCCTTATAGTGTGCCAATTATTCTAAGCTGCTGTCCTATCCTTATCCGAATTTTTTTTCTCGTATGATGCACCTTTTACTTGCAACAGTTGTGATTAAATGGAAGGACAATAATTAGGGTTAGAGGAAATATTGTTTGTTTGATTACATAAAGACATTTACGGTCCAAGTTTAAAAGCTAATCTATGATATCTATCAATGGCTACAATTGAATGTTGGCAGTGAAGTATTTGTATCAATGATTTCAGAAGGTGATTCCTGAGCAATGTGATACTTCTCTGCTGATTGTACTTGTTTGTGAATTTTAAAGGGGGAAAAAAAATGCGAAAAACATCCTCTCGAGGATCCAAACACTTGGGCTAGAAATCATTGTGTTAAATTTGTTTCATGTTACTTTAGAAGCAGTTTGAGTTCCTCAAATTCCATCATCAGATGCTTTCTTTTGAGCATTCTGCGCATTTTAGTGATGGGATAAAGCACTGATAGGAATCATGCAAGATACAGATACGAAACACTCGGATAAACATAACGAGTGCCAAAAGCATCAACATTGTGCAACCTAATTTCTCAGATAAACACAGATGTGATATTATTTACCCTTTAGCAAATCAAAGAATCTAATAAATACATACACATACAATTCTTCTGCTTCTTGTCCACATCATCTCCTCTACCTGTGTCCCGTTAAAACAACCCACAGCAACTCAATCGCCCATAATTGTTGTGGGAAGAAGGTCTGGCACATCCATTTCAATCAAGCTGCGGCCAGCTTCCTTCTTCTCCATTGCATTATCCGCTCCTGCGGATCCTAGTTGCTCGATATCTGCCCATCTATCTGCAGCAGCGTAGGTACTCGACAGAAGGATGACGTCGCTCGGGTGTTCATCGCCCAAGGACACCAGAGTTCTCTGCGCTACTTCTCCAAGCTCCACATTCCCATGGACCCTGCAGGCCGCAAGCAAAGCGCGCCATGCCACAGCATCCCCTTCAAAGGGCATGCTCCTTATGAGCTCATGTGCTTCCTCCAGTATCCCCGCCCTACCGAAAATATCGATCAGACATCCATAGTGTTCGATCTTCGGCGAGAGCCCGTATCTGTTAACCATTCTCTCGAAGCATTCCTTCGCTGCAGCTACCAGTCCGCCATGGCTACAAGCACTGAGGACTGACAAGAAGGTAACTTCGTTTGGCCTCGTTCCCTCATCTTCCATCCGATGAAAGAGCCGGAGAGCAGCCTCTGCCCTGCCGTGGACTCCAAGGCCCGTGATCATGGCTGTCCACGCCTGGACGTCTCTGTCGATCATTCCATCGAACACCTTGATGGCCTCATCGAGGCACCCACTCTTGGAATACATATCGACCAAAGCCGTCCCCAGAACAGCATCCAACTCTAAACCCTCCTCCTTTATGTGTTCCTGGATGTGCCGGCCGACGACAACCGCACCCGAGGAAGCACAGGCTGAGAGCAACCCCACGAATGTTGCTGAATTCGGCTTGACTCCCTCATCCTTCATCCTCGCGAGTAAAGCGAAAGCTTCTTTGATGGCTCCAGATTTCACGTACCCATCCACCATGCAATTGTACAAGACCAGGTCTTTTCCCTTCGTGGCATCAAATACCATCGCTGCTGAATCCATGCATTTCGTTTTCGCATACATAGCTGCGACTGCAGTTGCCACGTTCAAGTCAGAATAGTAGCCGGATTTAATGCAGTAGCAGTGCAGTGCTTCACTTCCATGGTGAGACAAATCTACCGAGGCCGACAATGTGATAACCATCACAGCGGCATTAATCTGGGAGAAGCGAGCACGCATCTCGCAGAACAATTCCACCACCTTTTGGGGCTCGGATATCTGAAGGTACCCACTCATCAGCGCGCTCCAAGAGACGGCGTCGTTCTCCTGGGGCATTTCATCGAACATCCGTCGGCCGTCGTCGGCCGCCCTCCCGCATCGGCAGTACAGATGGATCAGAGTGTTCCGGACGTTGACATAAAGCTGGAACCCGAGCTTAAGCACGAGGCAATGAAGCTGTTGCCCGGCTCGGAGGGCGAGGCCACGAGCACAGACCTTGAGGGTGGGGACGAAGGCGAACTGATCCAAGGCGACGCCGCTCGAGGAGCGCAGCGAGCTGAAGACGGAGAAGGCATCCGCCACGGCGGGGGTGCGGGCGAGGGAGAGGCTCCGGAGGAGGGCGGTATAGTGGAAGAGGCAGGGGGCGGGGACGCGGTCGAAGATGGAGCGGGCGTAGGGGGCGTCGGCGACGGCGGCGGCCGCGGCGATGAGCTTGCCGACGGGGAAGGGGAGGAGATCGAGGCCAACCTTGATCGCTAGGGCGTGGGCTTGGCGGAGCTGCGGGGGTTGGAGGCGCGACGACCGGAGGAGGCGGGACAGCAGCGCCGGCCACCGTCGAGTCGAGTTGGTTTGCATGGCCAGCGACAGGTCCGTAGCACTTGCCGAAGTCATGCACTCATTCTTAGAAACAGGGTTGCCCTGCCGTACGATACGTATCCCACAATCGCTTTGGTGTTCTCGTTCTACTCCGTCAACATCAATCAGCTCTATGAACTTCTTCGCACTTTAACCGCCAATAAGCATTTGCCACGTGTGCTGTGACAACCTCGCGCATTATTCAAACGATGAGCGTAATATGATAATATAACATTCATTATTCAAACGTTATATGATAATATATTTAATATATCATTTTTTTGGGATAATTTGAATAGTAAGAATTCAAGACAGGATTTGGATTTGAATTTGAATTTAGATTCAGAAACTTAACTTGGTGTAGCTATTCTTAGGCTTTCATTTCAAATCCTTTATATCTATCTTTGGATTTTTATTAGCACAAGCGGTGTACCTGTTGATACTGATATCAGTCATGAAGGTTTTAAACATATCCACATGAGAGATACAACACGTTAGCCCTCTTTTGTCTTTTTCCTAACTCGAAGAACTTAGCCTTGATGCAAACACATCAGGAACGTGGAAGAATGATGATTGATTGATTGATGTAAAGGATAAATCCGTAAATATATAGACACAAAAATATCATTTGTGAGCTAACAATAAAAACATTACATGAAAGGGCAAAACTACTTACAATGGTATCCAAAAATTATTTCTCTTTAGAGGACATTACATGAAGGGGCAAAGCTTCTTAAAATGGTATTGAAAAATTGTTTCCACAGAGGAAATAGATTTTTGACGCATTAATTTAGTTTTACATGAAAAATGAGAGGAAATCGTATTGGGCTTATAGGATTGAATAAATTTTGAACCAATCTCCAAATATAAAATCAATCTGATTAATATAATAATCTACACTGATATCTAACTTCTTTATAATAGAATATTCTTCAATCTTTATTACTTATAAATCTTCAATGATAATGATCTTCATTTCAACAATACATATATCTTTTTGAATTTTTAATTATTGACTCAGTAAAATCTTCTTTTATATAAGATGGTAAAATCACTTTTTATGCTTCTGATGAAAATAAAATCATCTGCTCTAAAAAAATTAATATTATCTATGTCACAATCTAAATCTTGCTTGATCTTTCTTTCAGTCTCTCGTATACCGTATCTTGGTGCCTTTATTCTAATCCATCTCTCCTTTCAAATTGGACACGTAAAGATTACATGAGCTCCTTATTTATAAAGGGATAAACTCAAGATTTTAACTTTAATTATAAGAAGGACTCCTATCTTAACTAAGACTCCTAAACTAAAATATTATCTAATTATAAAATTATATCTAATTTTTAATTTACATTCTGACCTTGAGGTTAAGTATTTTAGAACAACAATTCAAACCTGTCAAATTAATGAATCGATTAGCTGATTAAAGTGAATCATGATAATATTTATGTGAATGATAAGGAAATATATATATATATATATATATATGTATATATATATATATGTATATATATATATATGTATATATATGCATGTATATATATATATACATATATATACATATATATATATATATATATATATATATATATATATATATATATATATATATATATATATATATATATACATTCATTTATACGGTGGAAGAACATTAAAAATAAAATCCCTAATTTTGCAAAGATGTATTCGTCGTCGTGCAAAGATTGGTGTGCAAAATCTGTAAATTAGAAAACTACGTATATTAAATATTATGTTACCTAGGGAGATCGTATATCCCTGAATCCCAACAGATCTCTAGGAGAGAGTGAAGGAGGTCAAGCACCCTTTTCTCTAGCGGTGATCCACAAAGTAGGGCTACGACGATGCTCCTCAAAACTCCAAGCCTGCTCTAAAGAGGAGAAGGGGAGGAGAATAGGAGAAGGCAACCAAAAAGGCTCTAGCCTATGAACCATTAGTTCCCTCCTATTTGTAGATGTCCCCTATCAACTTAACCCAAATGGATCCTGCCTTATTGGGTATTGGATCTCCATCCAACTACCCAAGCCTATTAGATTAGTGGATCTCTATCCAATAATCTCTCATTGGCTCTTATTGGATCTCATCCATAGGATCCAATAATTCAGTGGCTTATTGTGTTGAATCTCGGATTTTGATGATGAAGTCAATTGTCATTTGTTGTCTAATCTATGTTTTGAGATAAGTGTCCAGGATTAACTACGATGAAAGTTAGATATGCAGCAGGAGTTGCGCCGGAGTCAAGACAATGATCACGTTGGGAGTTCGAGAGTTCGACGGAAGTTCGGACAGTCGTCGGAAGTTCTGCGGGAACAAATCCGAGAAGTCCATAAGCTTGCCAAAAGAAGCTCGTCGGAACTCGCCAAGTGGATCGTCGCAAGTCCAGGAGTTTGCCGGAAGTCCGCAGGAGCATCACCGAGGGTTCATCGGATGATCGACGGAAGTTTGCCGGAAACTCGCCGGAAGAAGCGATTGACGCACCGGAGCAAGCTGCAGAAATTGTCTTAGGAATTATCGTAGTTAGCTTATTGATTAAGTTAGAAATGAGAGGTGATCCTATTAACTTAATCTTGGGGCAATTGGGCCCCTAAACAAACCCAAATTGGGTCGAATAGATCAACCTATTCGGACCCTGATTGTTGTGGGAGGTGCAACCGCCCAAGCCAGGAGGTGGCACTGCCTGGGCTAAGTCTCCCAGGGAGACTGGGCGGTGCAACCACCCCAGCCAGGAGGTGGCACCGCCTGGGCTCAGTCTCCGAGCGAGACTGGGCGGTGCAACCTCCCCTGACAGGAGGTGGCACCGCTTGAGCTCGGTCTTCGAGCTCTGCCAAGCAGTGCAACCGCCTTAGTCAGGAGGTGCAACCGCCTGAGCTCGGTCTTCGAGCTCTGGCAAGAGGTGCAACCGTCCCTGACAAGAGGTAGCACCGCCTAGAGGCTCAGTCTTCGAGCTCTGCCAGGCGGTGCAACCGCTCTAGTCAGGAGGTGCAACCGCCTGATCCCGGAATTCCGGGAATTGACAGTTTTGAGCTCCAAATTTGAACTGGGTTGGGGCTTATAAATACCCCACCCATTCAGCACTGAAATAGCATCAACTTACACCAAAATCTTGATCTTTTTCTGTGATTCTTAGAGCTCAAAATTGTTGTAAAGGCCAAAAGTTCTTCTCCCTCTGTTCTTCCAAGTTCTGAGTTGTAAAGAGAGGAGAGAAAATTCTGTAAGGGTTGTCTCCTAAGCCCGTCAAAAGGAGTGAAACTGTAAAAGGGTGGTTGGCCTTCGCCTATTGAAGGAAGGCCTCTAGTTGACATCGGTGACCTCGTCGGTGGAGGAAGCCAAAAGTGGAGTAGGTCAAGATTGACCGAACCACTCTAAATCTTGGTTTGCATTTACTTTGAGCATATTATCTTTACTGCAAACCTCCTCTGAAGCTTACTGCTTTCTGCGCATATAAGATCGGGTTTCAAGCCTTTCACTTTCCGAATCAGCGTTTAGACGTAAATCTATTTTTTCGTACGATCATCATATTTCAGATTGTGTTTACGTTTTGAGCTCTACCATAACTGCAAACAGCCTTTATACTCTTGCTTAAACTGCATCTTGCCTAATCAAGTGATTTACGAATCAACATTTAGACGTAAATCAGTTTCTTCGTACGAACGTCGTATTTCAGTTTGCGCCTATATTCTGGTTTTCATCATAGCTGCAAACTGCCTTCATAGATTGACTTTAACATCATCTTGCTTAGAATCGGCTTTCACATAGAAATCGTTTTTATCGTTCGAACGCAGTTTCGTTTTAATCGCAGAAAGTTTTTCGCTGCACTAATTCACCCCCCCCCTCTTAGTGCTCTTGATCCTAACAATTGGTATCAGAGCGGGGTTAACTCTCAAACGGATTAAAACCCAAGAGAGATGGCTTACGCCGGAAACCAAGAGGGCCATTCTATTACACATCCACCCATGTTCAATGGGACGGACTACACCTATTGGAAGACCCGAATAAGGATCTTTCTTATTTCTATGGATGTTGAACTTTGGAATCTAGTCGAAAACGGTTTTTCGAAGTCTTCTCTTCCAATGATTGATTGGAATGACTTGGAGAAGAAGGCTTTCGCTCTTAATGCAAAGGCTATGAATGCCTTATTTTGTGCACTTGATAAAAATGAGTTTAATCGTGTTTCGATTTGTGAAACCACATTTGATATTTGGCACACACTCGAAGTGACTCATGAAGGCACAAGTAGAGTGAAAGAGTCAAAAATCAATCTTTTGTTACACTCTTTCGAACTTTTCCGGATGAAACCGAGTGAGACTATTGGCGACATGTTTACCCGTTTCACGGATGTCGTCAACGGTCTAAAAGGACTCGGAAAAAGTTTTTCGGATTTTGAGCTCGTAAATAAGATTCTAAGATCCCTTCCTAAGAGTTGGGATCCTAAAGTCACTATTATTCAAGAGGCGAAAGATCTAAACAACTTCCCTCTTGAAGAACTAATTGGGTCATTAATGACCTACGAGATGACTTGCAAAGCTCATGAAGAGCAAGAAGACATCCTTCCAAAGAACAGGAAGGATATGACACTTAGAACTTCAGAAGACCACTTGAGAGAAAACTCAAGTGATGAGGACTGTGACGATGACTTAGCACTTCTAACAAGAAAATTTAAAAAATTCATTAAAAGAAACAAGTTTAAGAATGACACAAAAAATAAACTTGAACCCAAATAGGACCAAGTCATTTGCTATGAGTGCAAAAAGCCGGGACACTACAAGAGTGATTGTCCCCAAGTCAAAAAGAGAACATCAAAGAAGAAGGCGCTCAAAGCAACATGGGATGATTCGAGCGCGTCCGAAGAAGAGGAGTCCAACACCGAGCAAGTTGCTCATTATGCCTTAATGGCCATCGGAGATGAGGTAACAAATTTAATAGATGCAGATTTATTATTTGATGAATTATTAAATACCTTCCATGACTTATTTGATGAATGCAAGATTATTAATAGAAAATATAAATTGCTAAAAAAGGAGCATGATAGTCTTACTTGTAATTTTGATAAGTTAAAAACTGAATATCATGATAGTTTAAGTTCATGCATCAAATGCCATGATCTAGAAACTCTTCAAAAGAAAAACTTGCTACTTAAGGATACCTTGAAGAACCTCCAGCTGGAGGTAGCACCTCCAACTGTCACGTGTTGCAACTGGTTGCACCGCTCCAGCCAGAGGTGCAACCGCCCGCAACTCTGCCCTTTTTAACCCAAGCTAGGGCCGGCGGTGAAACCGACCCCAACTCACTCCCTTCCCCTCTCTACTCTTCCAAGCCTCCTCCATCCCCATTTCTCCCCTCATAGCATCCCAAATACCCCTCATTTCGGAGCAAAACATCAACAATCCTTCCCTCTCTTGAAGATCTCACTAAGGTATTCTCTAAGAAGCCCTTAAACTTTTTTTCATTTACTCTTGCTCATCACTATTGTTCTAAACAGCAGTAGTTATGGGATCTAGAAGATCCTCAAGGGACAAAGGAAAGAGGAGATTAGTAGAAGATTTTGATCTCACCCTTTTCAATTCAAAATACCATGCTGAAAAATTTTCCTCTTTCGAACTTAGGAGTGTGAATAAGGGAAAATATGTAGATTTAAATGAACTAAGAGACTTAGAGACAATCCAATGGTTTGCAAACTTAGATCTACTTCCTATTTTGCAAATTAACGAACCCATCTATCCAAGACTTGTTAGACTATTTTACAACAACATACAAATAGATGAAGAAGAAAGAATGTCTACCTCTCTTTTAGGATAACACATCTCAATTACGGATAAATTCATTTGCGACATGATAGGCATTCCCATGAAAAGTAGAGGACTTTACTTTAGAGGATCATGGGAGAATGAAACTATTGGAACAACATATGTTGAAGCCTTAGGAACAATTTTTGCCAATCCCAACTTAGCATTTGTTCCTAAAAGTTGTGAACATCTACTGCCTCTAAACACTAAGGTACTTCATCATATCCTAACTAGCATCATTCTCCCTAAACAATACCACCATGATGAAGTAAGCCAATTAGAATTAGGAACTATGTATTTGATCATGAAAGGACATGACATCTGTCTTGGTTATCTTATCCAACAAAACATGTTAGAACTATCTAAGAAAGACATGATGCTCCCATATGGTGGTATAATCACTAGAATAATGAAAGCCTACGATATTCTAATACCACCGGAAGAAGAAGTAATAAAAGTAGATAGATTTAGCATAATAAATAAAAATCTACTTCACCGATTAAGATGTTTTTATAGAAACGGTAATTGGGTTAGAATGCCTAGAAGAACCGATCCCCCTCAACCTGAACCAGAACCGGAAACACCAGTCTTTAGGGGTACCCAATCTCCTCCGATCTGTCCCTTTGAGGAAACACATCTATTCGAACAAACTCATACATCATCTGTCGAAGATATTGGGATTCGGATGGACCGATTCGAACAAAGACAAGAATGGCTTGAACATCGACAAGATCAAATCCTATCTGAGCTGCAGCAAATTCATCGACAATTTGTCTCTTTGTTTAGGCACTTTAATTTTCCACCTCATGAATGAGTTTGTATGAACACAATCATCTGTTGTTATTGTAAACTCCTTATGTTACTCACCATGATGAGCTTTTGCCTTGATCCTTGATATGGTTACCTGATATATTTTGAGCATATGTATAGTTATAAACATCTATCGTTGTTTATCTCGGATTTTACATTGAAACTAAATGTTTTGAAAACCTTGTGCCTTGATTTCCATGATAAATATAGTTTGAAAAAGCGATATACCAATGCAGTTGATAAGTCATTACCATTGATACTAAACATCAACTAGCTGACATTTTTACAAAACCTCTAAGTGAAGAACAATTTGATTTCATAAGAAGAGAATTAGGAATGTTGATGTGTCCGAATAGATAAACTACTTAAAATTATTTTTTGGACTTTATTGAATGATCAAATCACTTGATTGCCATTATATAACATGCGTTTTGTCTTCATGATTGTATTTGAAAATCTGTAGCATAGTCTTGTCCGAATACATGAAAGAATTCATCTCATTTTCGGACTCGCTTAACAGTTGGAATACTAAAAATCAAATTTTCTCATACACTCTTATGAAAAATATTCTTTTTAAATGGATTTAATGAAATGATTCCTGCTTATGAATTCCATCTTGAAATATGAATGATAGTATTTTTACTTGCAAAAAGCTGTTTCAAACACATATCTTGATCAAAGTAAACTCACAAATAGCTGGAATCACAAATATCTTTCCTCCTTCTGCACAAAGGATTATAACAAAGAAAAGGAAGGAAGAAGTATTCAAAGCAATCTACGTATCATGGCTTCCTTTATATGCTTGATAACTTGCTCATATTGTTCTCCTGGTATCACATCTACCATGTTTTTTGTTGATGACAAAGGGGGAGAAATATATGAATTGATGCTATAAACAATGATGCTATGATTATGCCATACTTGCATCACCAAGAGATATATGAACAAATGCCATGCATTAATTTGCATTATGCCTTGTATCGTGTCAAGATATCAAACAAAAAACTTGCATCGTAATTTTACGAGTTGATATCTTACCGTGTGATGAAATGCAATACTTGCTAAAATATTTGAAATGTGTACATCATGTAATGATGTCAAAATCTTGCTTCGCAGTTTTACATGTTGATATCTTACAATATGATGAATTGCTACTATTACCATCATTCAAACTTGTAATGTAAAATTTGAAAATGAATGTCAAGCCTTGACATCATCTTCAGAGAGATACATCATGATAGGAATCATGATGGGAATATTGATAAGTTCAAATGACTTTAACTTATCAATATGTCTCTTGAATTTTTAAGGTTTTGAATTCAAGAATGACTTATCTCAAGTATGGCATATAGACAGGGGGAGTTGAGGTTAACTCCATTATCAATTGATTGTTATCATCAAAAAGGGGGAGATTGTTGAATCTCGGATTTTGATGATGAAGTCAATTGTCATTTGTTGTCTAATCTATGTGTTGAGATAAGTATGCAGGATTAACTATAATGAAAGTTAGACATGCAGTAGGAGTTGTGCCGGATTCAAGACAATGATCACGTTTGGAGTTCGAGAGTTCGATGGAAGTTTGGATAGTCGTCGGAAGTTCTACGGGAACAAATCCGAGAAGTCCATAAGCTTGCCAAAAGAAGCTCATCGAAACGCGCCAAGTGGATCGTCAAAGTCCAGGAGTTTGCCGGAAGTCCGCAGGAGCATCACCGAGGGTTCATCGGATGATCGACGGAAGTTCGCCGAAACTCGCCGGAAGAAGCGATTGACACACCGGAGCAAGCTGCAGAAATTGTCTTAGGAATTATCGTAGTTAGCACATTGATTAAGTTGGAAATGGGAGGTGATCCCATTAACTTAATCTTGGGGCAATTGGGCCCCTAAACAAACCCAAATTGGGCCAAATGGATCAACCCATTCGGACCCTGATTGCTGTGGGAGGTGCAACCGCCCAAGCCAGGAGGTGGCACCGCCTGGGCTAAGTCTCCCAGGGAGACTTGGCGGTGCAACCGCTCCAGCCAGGAGGTGGCACCGCCTGGGCTCAGTCTCCGAACGAGACTGGGCGGTGCAACCTCCCCTGACAGGAGGTGGCACCGCTTGAACTCGGTCTTCGAGCTCTGCCAAGCGGTGCAATCGCCTCAGTCAGGAGGTGCAACCGCCTGAGCTCAGTCTTCGAGCTCTGGCAAGAGGTGCAACCGTCCATGACAAGAGGTAGCACCGCCCAGAGGCTCAGTCTTCGAGCTCTGTCAGGCAGTGCAACCGCTCCAGTCAGGAGGTGCAATTGCCTGATCCCGAAATTCCGGGAATTGACAGTTTTGAGCTCCAAATTTGAACTGGGTTGGGGCCTATAAATACCCCACCCATTCAGCACTGAAAGAGCATGAACTTACACCGAAATCTTGATCTTTTTTCGTGATTCTTATAGCTCAAAATTGTTGTAAAGGCCAAAAGTTCTTCTCCCTTCGTTCTTCCAAGTTCTGAGTTGTAAAGAGAGGAGAGAAAATTCTGTAAGGGTTGTCTCCTAAGCCCGTCAAAAGGAGTGAAACTGTAAAAGGGTGGTTGGCCTTCGCCTATTGAAGGAAGGCTTCTAGTTGACGTCGGTGACCTCGTCGGTGGAGGAAGCCAAAAGTGGAGTAGGTCAAGATTGACCGAACCACTCTAAATCTGGGTTTGCATTTACTTTGAGCATATTATCTTTACTGCAAACCTCCTCTGAAGCTTACTGCTTTCTGCGCATATACGATCGGGTTTCAAGCCTTTCACTTTCCGAATCAACGTTTAGACGTAAATCTATTTTTTCGTATGATCATCATATTTCAGATTGCGTTTACGTTTTGAGCTCTACAATAACTGCAAACTGCCTTTATACTCTTGCTTAAACTGCATCTTGCCTCATCAAGTGATTTACGAATCAGCATTTAGACGTAAATCAGTTTATTCGTACGAACGTCGTATTTCAGTTTGCGCCTATATTCTGGTTTTAGGGGGGGGGGGGTGAATTAGTGCAGCGGAAATCTTTCAACTATTAAAATCAAAAGCTGCGTTCGTTCGATAAAAATAATTTCGATGTAAAAGCCGTTTCTAAGATTACTTTAACTTAAGATTAAGCGAGATGACGTTAAAGTAAATCTATGAAGGCAGTTTGCAGTTTATGATGGAAATCAGAATGCAAGCGCAAACTGAAATGCGACGTTCGTACGATAAAACCGGTTTACGTCTAAATGCCGATTCTGAAGATACTGAACTTTGAGATACGTTTTATAAATGCGCAGAAGGTCGTTTGCAGTTATGATTGAAATCAAAACGTAAACGTAAACTGAAATATGATGATCGTACGAAAAAGCCGATTTACGTCTAAACGCAGATTCGGAAAGCTCTGAACTTAGAAACTCGTTCATAAAAGCACAGAAGGCAGTAAGCTATTGAGGAGGTTTGCAGTAAAGATAAAATGCTCAAAGTAAATGCAAACCGAGATTTAGAGTGGTTCGGTCAATCTTGACTTACTCCACTTTTGGCTTCCTCCACCGACGAGGTCACCGACGTCAACTAGAGGCCTTCCTTCAATAGGCGAAGGCCAACCACCCTTTTACAGTTTCACTCCTTTTGACGAGCTTAGGAGACAACCCTTACAGAAATTTTCTCTCCTCTCTTTACAACTCAAAACTTTGAAGAACAGAGGGAGGAGAACTTTTGGCCTTTACAACAATTTTGAGCTCTAAGAATCACATAAAAAGATCAAGATTTCGAGTGTAAGTTGTTCTCTTTCAGTGCTGAATGGGTAGGGTATTTATAGGCCCCAACCCAGTTCAAATTTGGAGCTCAAAACTGTCAATTCCCGGAATTCCGGGATCAGGCAGTTGCACCTCCTGACTGGGGCGGTTGCACCGCCTGGCAGAGCTCGAAGATTGAGCCTCTGGGGGGTGCCACCTCTGTTAGGGGCGGTTGCACCTCTCTGCCGGATCTCGAAGACCGAGCTCAATCGGTTGCACCTCCTGACTAGGGCGGTTGCACCGCCTGCCAGAGCTCGAAGACCGAGCTCAGGCGGTGCTACCTCCTGTCAGGGGAGGTTGCACCGCCCAGTCTCGCTCGGAGACTGAGCTCAGGCGATGCTACCTCCTGGCTGGGGCGGTTGCACTGCCCAGTCTCCCTGGGAGACTTAGCCCAGGCGATGCTACCTCCTGGTTTGGGCAGTTGCACCTCCCACAGCAATCAGGGTCCGAATGGGTAGATTCATTCGGCACAATTTGGGTTTTTTAGGGGCCCAATTGCCCCAAGATTAAGCTAATGGGATCACCTCCCATTTCCAACTTAATCATTGTGCTAACTATGATAAATCCTAAGACAATTTCTGCAGCTTGCTCCGGTGCGTCAATCGCTTCTTCCGGCGAGTTTCCGACGAACTTCCGTCGATCATCCGATGAACCCTCGGTGATGCTCCTGCGGACTTCCGGCAAACTGTTTACTGACTTCTACGATCATCATATTTCAATTTACGTTTACATTTTGATTTCAATCATAACTGTTTACTACCTTCTGCGATCTTACGAATAAGTTTCTAAGTTCAGAACTTTCTAAATCTGCGTTTAGACGTAAATCAGCTTTTATCATACGAACGTCGCATTTCAGTTTGCTCTTGTATTCTGCTTTCCATCATAAACTGTAAACTGCCTTCGTAGATCTGCTTTAACGTCATTTCGCTTAATATCAAGTTAAAGTAATCTTAGAATCGGCTTTCACATCGAAATCATTTTTATCAAACGAACGCAGCTTTCGTTTTAATCGCTGAAAAATTTCCACTGCACTAATTCACCCCCCCCCCCCCTCTTAGTGCTCTTGATCCTAACAATTGGTATCAGAGCTCAGTTAAGTCTTAAACGGATTAAAACCCAAGAGAGATGGCTTACGCCGGAAACCAAGAGGGCCATTCTATTACACGTCCACCCATGTTCAATGGGACGGACTACACCTATTGGAAGACCCGAATGAGGATCTTTCTTATTTCTATGGATTTTGAACTTTGGAATCTTGTCAAGAATGGTTTTTCGAAGTCTTCTCTTCCAATGATCGATTGGAATGATTTGGAGAAGAAGGCTTTCGCTCTTAATGCAAAGGCTATGAATGCCTTATTTTGTGCACTTGATAAAAACGAGTTTAATCGTGTTTCGATTTGTGAAACCGCATTTGATATTTGGCACACACTCGAAGTGACTCATGAAGGCACAAGTAGAGTGAAAGAGTCAAAAATCAATCTTTTGTTACACTCTTTCGAACTTTTCCGGATGAAACCGAGTGAGACTATTGGCGACATGTTTACCCGTTTCACGGATGTCGTCAACGGTCTAAAAGGACTCGGAAAAAGTTTTTCGGATTTTGAGCTCGTAAATAAGATTCTAAGATCCCTTCCTAAGAGTTGGGATCCTAAAGTCACTACTATTCAAGAGGCGAAAGATCTAAACAACTTCCCTCTTGAAGAACTAATTGGGTCATTAATGACCTACGAGATGACTTGCAAAGCTCATGAAGAGCAAGAAGACATCCTTCCAAAGAACAGGAAGGATATGGCACTTAGAACTTTGGAAGACCACTTGAGATAAAACTCAAGTGATGAGGACTGTGACGATGACTTGACACTTCAAATAAGAAAATTTAAAAAATTCATTAAAAGAAACAAGATTAATATTGACACTAAAAATAAACTTGAACCCAAGAAGGACCAAGTTATTTACTATGAGTGCAAAAAGCCGGGATACTACAAGAGTGATTGTCCCCAAGCCAAAAAGAGAACAACAAAGAAGAAGGCGCTCAAAGCAACATGGGATGATTCGAGCGCGTCCGAAGAAGAGGAGTCCAACACCGAGCAAGTTGCTCATTATGCCTTAATGGCCATCGGAGAGGAGGTAACAAATTTATTAGATGCAGATTTATCTTTCGATGAATTATTAAATGCCTTCCATGACTTATTTGATGAATGCAAGATTATCAATAGAAAATATAAATTGCTAAAAAAGGAGCATGATAGTCTTACTTATGATTTTGATAAGTTAAAAACTGAATATCATGATAGTTTAGATCCATGCATCAAATGCCATGATCTAGAAACTCTCCAAAAAGAAAACTTGCTACTTAAGGACACCTTAAAGAAATTTGAGGTTGGTAGCAAGTCACTAAACATGATCCTTGCAAACAAAGGTCACGTTCCCAAAAGAAGTGGAATTGGATTTGTGAGAAGTTCTCACCAAAATCCAACCACCTTCATAAAAGGCCCCATCTTATATGTTCGACACCAAAGCAAATGCAACTTTTGTTGCAAACTTGGACACAAGACGCATTATTGTCCATTCAAGAAAATTAGTCCGAATAAATTAATTTGGGTCCCTAAAGGAACAATGATAAATTCTATGCAACATGATAGACAATGTAGATCTATTTGTGAGGCACCCAAAAGCAAATGGGTACCTAAAAATTATCCCTTCCTGTAAAAACATTAAAAACATAAAAATTTTAGGCTAGAGCAAGAAATAATATTCTGCTCCTTGATTCTCGATATTCATAACCCAAAAAGGAACTCGCAATGCTCTCTAGCCTAAATTACAGACGGAGATTATAAATTTAAAATCACAAATGCGACTTAGATACAACCTTATTTGACTTTTCAGAATTAGAAACATATGATTCCCAAATTCACATATCCCCTGGATTTTCGAACCCATCAATTTTATCCATTCATAACCTTCGAATCTAACTCTGTATCATGAAGTGACTAAGTCTGTCATGAACTTGCAAGACTTACCAACTTGAAGAAACTATCACAAACATGCGTACGACATTGAGAGTATGCACGTTAAAAATCTATCTTGATCGTGCAAAAGTCCTTGTCTTAAAATAAAAATTCTTACGTAATTATGTAAGTAAAGTTCATTGCTCTGAATGAAAATTCTCCTAAAGACAGAAAAACTCTCAGATCAGATCACACTGATCAGAACAAGTGCTCACCGCCTACAGGCGGTGGCACCGCCACAGCTGGAGGTAGCACCTCCAGCTGTCACGTGTTGCAAGCGGTTGCACCGCTCCAGCCAGAGGTGCAACCGCCCGCAACTCTACCCCTTTTTAACCCAAGCTAGGGCCGGCAGTGAAACCGACCCCAACTCACTCCCTTCCCTCCTCTGCTCTTCCAAGCCTCCTCCATCCCCATTTCTCCCATCTCAGCATCCCAAATACCCCTCATTTTGAAGCAAAGCATCAACAATCCTTCCCTCTCTTGAAGATATCACTAAGGTACTCTCTAAGAAGCCTTTAAACTATGTTTTTTGACTCATTTACTCTTGCTCATCACTATTGTTCTAAACAGCAGTAGTTATGGGATCTAGAAGATCCTCAAGGGACAAAGGAAAGAGGAGATTAGTAGAAGATTTTGATCTTACCCTTTTCGATTCAAAATACCATGCTGAAAAATTTTCCTCTTTCGAACTTAGGAGTGTCAATAAGGGAAAATACGTAGACTTAAATGAACTAAGAGACTTAGAGACAATCCAATGGTTTGCAAACTTAGATCTACTTCCAATTTTGCAAATTAACGAACCCATCTATCCAAGACTTGTTAGATTGTTTTACAACAACATACAAGTAGATGAAGAAGAAAGAATGTCCACCTATCTTTTAGGACAACACATCTCAATTACGGATAGATTCATTTGCGACATGATAGGCATTCCCATGAAAAGTAGAGGACTTTACTTTAGAGGATCATGGGATGATGAAACTGTTGGAATAACATACGTTGAAGCCCTAGGAACAATTTTTGCCAATCCCAACTTAGCATTTGTTCCTAAAAGTTGTGAACATCTACTGCCGCTAAACACTAAGGTACTTCATCTAATCCTAACTAGCATCATTCTCCCTAAACAATACCATCATGATGAAGTAAGCCAATTAGAATTAGTAACTATGTATTTGATCATGAATGGACATAACATCTGTCTTGGTTATCTTATCCAGCAAAACATGTTAGAACTATCTAAGAAAGACATGATTGTCCCATATGGTGGTATAATAACTAGAATAATGAAAGCCTACGATATTCTAATACCACCGGAAGAAGAAGTAATAAAAGTAGATAGATTTAGCATAATAAATAAAAATCTACTTCACCGATTAAGATGTTTTTATAGAAACAGTAACTGGGTTAGAATGCCAAGAAGAACTGATCCCCCTCAACCTGAACCAAAACCGGAAACACCAGTATTTAGGGGTACCCAATCTCTTCCGATCTGTCCCTTTGAGGAAACACATCCATTTGAGCAAACTCATACATCATCTGTCGAAGATATTGGGATTCGGATGGACCGATTCGAACAAAGACAAGAACGGCTTGAGCAACGATACGATCAAATCCTATCTGAGCTGCAGCAAATTCATCGTCAATTTAACTCCTTGTTTAGGCACTTTAATTTTCCACCTCATGAATGAGCTTGTATGAACACAATCATCTGTTGTTATTGTAAACTCCTTATGTTACTCACCATGATGTGCTTTGACTTGATCCTTCATATGATTACCTAATATATTTTGAGCATATGTAGAGTTATAAATATCTAACATGGTAAATATATGCCCTGTGCCTTATGGTAAATATAAACTAAATGGTTATCTCGGATTTTGTATTGAAACTAAAAGTTTTGAAAACCTTGTACTTTGATTTCCATGATAAATATAGTTTGAAAAAGTGATATACCAATGTAGTTGATAAGTCATTGTCATTGATACTAAACATCAACTAGCCGATATTTTTACAAAACCTCTAAGTGAAGAACAATTTGATTTTATAAGAAGAGAATTAGGAATGTTGATGTGTCCGAATACTTAAACTAGTTAAAATTACTTTTCGGACTTTATTGAATGATCAAATCACTTGATTGCCATGTGTTGAAATGTTTTGATTTTTGAAAAAACTGTAGCATAATCTTGTCCGAATGCATGAAAAAATTCATCTCATTTTCGGACTTGCTTAACAGTTGGAATGACAAAAATCAAACACACTCTTATGAAAAATATTTTTTTCGAAATGGATTTGATAAAATGACTTTCCTCTTTCATGCACAAAGAATTATAACATACAAGGAGAAGAAGTATTCAAAGCATTATACTTATCATGCCTTCCTTTATATGCTTGATAACTTGCTTATATTGTTCTCCTAGTATCACATCTACCATTCTTTTTGTTGATGACAAAGGGGGAGAAATATATGAATTGATTTGATGCTATAAACACTGATTATGCCATGCCTGCATCATCAAGAGATATATGAAAAGATGTCATGCAACACTTGCTAAAATATAAGAAATGTGTGCATCATGTAATGATATCAAAATCTTACTTCACAGCTTTACATGTTGATATCTTACAAAGACATGAATTGCTACTATTACCATCATTCAAACTTGTAATGTAAAATTTGAAAATGAATGTCAAGCCTTGACATCATCTTCAAAGAGATACATCATGATAGGAATCACGATGGGAATATTGATAAGTTCAAATGATTTTAACTTATCAATATGTCTCTTGAATTTATAAGGTTTTAAATTCAAGAATGACTTATCTCAAGTATGGCATATAGACAGGGGGAGTTAAGGTTAACTCCATTATCAATTGATTGTCATCATCAAAAAGGGGGAGATTGTTGAATCTCGGATTTTGATGATGAAGTCAATTGTCATTTGTTGTCTAATCTATGTGTTAAGATAAGTGTGCAGGATTAACTACGATGAAAGTAAGACATACAGTAGGAGTTGCGCCGGAGTCATGACAATGATCACGTTGGGAGTTCGAGAGCTCGACGGAAGTTCGGACAGTCGTCGGAGGTTCTACGGGAACAAATCCGAGAAGTCCAGAAGCTTGCCAAAGAAGCTCGTCGGAACTCGCCAAGTGGATCGTCGCAAGTCCAGGAGTTTGCCGGAAGTCCGCAGGAGCATCACCGAGGGTTCATCGGATGATCGACGGAAGTTCACCGGAAACTCGTCGGAAGAAGCGATTGACGCACCGGAGCAAGCTGCAGAAATTGTCTTAGGATTTATCGTAGTTAGCACTAATGATTAAGTTGAAAATGGGAGGTGATCCCATTAGCTTAATCTTGGGGCAATTGGGCCCTTGAAAAACCTAAATTGGGCCGAATGGATCAACCCATTCGGACCCTGGTTGCTGTGGGAGGTGCAACCGCCCCAGCCAGGAGGTGCAACCACCTGGGCTCAGTCGCCGAGTGAGACTGGGCGGTGCAACCTCTCCTAACAAGAGGTGGCATCGCCTGAGCTCAAGATTCGAGCTCTGCCAGGCGGTGCAACCGCCCCAGTCAGGAGGTGCAACCGCCTGAGCTCGGTCTTCGAGCTCTGGCAGAGAGGTGCAACTGCCCCTGACAGAGGTGGCACCGCCTAGAGGCTTAGTCTTCGAGCTCTGCCAGGCGGTGCAACCGCCCCAGTCAGGAGGTGCAACCGCCTGATCCCGGAATTCCGGGAATTGACAGTTTTGAGCTCCAAATTTGAACTGGGTTGGGGCCTATAAATACCCCACACATTCAGCACTGAAAGGTAGCAACTTACACTCGAAATCTTGATATCTTTCTGTGATTCTTAGAGCTCAAAATTGTTGTAAAGACCAAAAGTTCTCCTCCTTCTGTTCTTCAAAGTTTGAGTTGTAAAGAGAGGAGAGAAAACTTCTGTAAGGGTTGTCTCCTAAGCCCATCAAAAGGAGTGAATCTGTAAAAGGGTGGTTGGCCTTCGCCTATTGAAGAAAGGCCTCTAGTTGACGTCGGTGACCTCGTCGGTAGAGAAAGCCAAAAGTGGAGTAGGTCAAGATTGACCGAACCACTCTAAATCTCGGTTTGCATTTCCTTTGAGCATTTTACCTTCACTGCAAACTTCTCAATAGCTTACTGCCTTCTGCGATTTTACGAACGAGTTTCTAAGTTCAGAATTTTTTGAATCTGCGTTTAGACGTAAATCAGCTTTTTTCGTACGATCATCATATTTCAGTTTACGTTTACGTTTTGATTTCAATCATAACTGTTTACTGCCTTCTGCGATCTTACGAATAAGTTTCTAAGTTCAGAACTTTCTAAATCTGCGTTTAGACGTAAATCGGCTTTTATCATACGAACGTCGCATTTCACTTTGCGCTTGTATTCTGCTTTCCATCATAAACTGCAAACTGCCTTTGTAGATCTACTTTAATGTTATCTCGCTTAATCTCAAGTTAAAGTAATCTTAGAATCGGCTTTCACATCGAAATCGTTTTTATCGAATGAACGCAGCTTTCGTTTTAATCGCTGAAAAATTTTCACTACACTAATTCACCCCCCCCCCCCCTCTTAGTGCTCTTGATCCTAACACTTAAAACAAAACTTCGATCGAGACAATTAATCCTAAGCAATTAACCAAGTTGTCCGGCATGTTATTGGTCCCTCGACGCTTCGTCCGATTCTTCGGCGCATCATCCTTTCCTGCGGCCTATTGCCCAATCGGCCAGTTGGCTCCGCAACTCCGATATCCTTGGCACAATACCCGCTCTTCTTGGCCCGATGCCCGAGTCCACGGCCCGAAGCCTTCTGTCGATACGTCGACCGATCCACCGGCCCGACGTCCAATCTTCTGACATGTTCCTCCGGCACAACATGATTTTCCTGTTTAAATTGTCTCATCCTGATCGAGGCATCCTGCGTCACTCAAAACGTAGATTAAATCATAAACATATATCAAGTAGTTTCATCATCAAAATACGAGATTCAACAATCTCTCCCTTTTTGATGATGACAACCACTTGATGACGGAGTTAACCTTAACTCCCGGAGTTTAAACAAACTCCCCCTATCAATATGCCATATTGATAGAATCTTGAATTCAAACTGAATTCAAGTCATTGCAATATTCATCATGAATACTTACAACACGTCATCATGAACTTATACATAAACTTATGCATAACATGTCATGTCATCAACATACTTCTCCCCCTTTGTCATCAACAAAAAGGAGAATTAGCACAATCAAGTGTTTGTAATATTGATTCAACTCATTGCATGAAAAACATAATATCAAGTTTTATCATCATGCAAGTTTGCTATTATCAAATATCAACATGTAAAATTACGATGTAAGCTTTTGATTTCATAACGCAAACATTTCAAGTGTTTATCAATTGTAGCATTTTATCACATGGTAAGATATCAACGCGTAAAATTACGATACAAGTTCTTGACATCTTAACACATGATGCAGACATGGTATAATGCAAATTTGGCAATCATAGCATCAGTGTTCATAGCATCAATTCATATATTTTTTCCCCTTTGTCGTCAACAAAAAGGAGAACGATATAAGCAAATTTTAAATATAAGTGCGATGCCATAAGCAGGTTCATGTCATTTTTCAACAAAAAGTGATAAGATACCAAATATTCAAACATTTCAAGGAAAACATGACATGGAGATAGCTTTGAAAACTTTTTCCATTTTATTTGTTATTTTCTTTTTGCATGACGGAGGAAAGCTATTTCTGAGCTTACTCGAATGAAGTTAAAATCGATAAGATATTAAAGCACGCTTCATTTTTACAAGTATCAAGATATGTATCAAATCCTTGTACGTAAAAATGACTTCCTTTTTCAAGAAGGAATTTATAAGCAGGAATCATTTCATCAAATCCATTTCTCAAAACAAAATATTGTTCACATGATAAGTGTATAAGAGATGTATTTGCTGATTGATTCTATATGTCAAAAATTAATGATATGAATTAAACTTGATATGACATATGCTTATTAAGTCTAGAAGAGGATAATTCGAAAATCCAATTGTTAGGATGGCAATAGTTAAGAGAATCCGAAAATGAAATTAACACTTTCATGCATTCGGACAAGGCTATGCTATTGATTTTCAAATACAATCATGAGGACAAAACATGCTTATTATCACGGAAATTTTTGTATCCAAAGCACATAATTTCCAACCTGTTATTAGGGCATGTAATTGTGTAAAATCATCATAGCAGTCGAGTGATTTGATCATTCAATCAAGAAAGTCCGAAAATTAATTTTAACAAGTTCAATCATTCGGACATATTTTTGCCATAGTTTTTCAAATACAATTATGAAGATAAGACATGCTCATCATCATGATAGTACGATAGCAAGTTTACAATATACAAGCTAGCAAAAAATTTTCAACATTTTAAGACACGAAAGCTAGCAATTTTCTCTTTGAGATATGCACATTAGCAACTCTTTCTCCCCCTATGTCATTGGGAAAGAGAAGGGAAGACCCTTTACATTAATTTCTAAATCATGACAAGGGAAGGTGTCAATCTTATTTGTGCATCATTATATTTTCAAATTCGAACATACACAATTTCAAAAACCTTATATTTCATTCATGCATGATACTGAATAAATCAATCAATATTATGAGCATACCAAACATGATACTTAAATTTTTAACTATTTATCAACATTTTGATCATGATACCAAACATTCATCATTTAGAGTATTCATGACATTAAATCAACATACATCATTTTAGTAACAACTCATAGCATTTGAAATCATGATTTACATCATATGCAATACATCACATCATAATTAAAAATCTCAAGTATTGCATGCATCATTGCAAATCATAAATGCTTCATATCATGATGGTATAAATTTTGTCAAATTATATCTTACCATGCATGATCATAACTTTTCATTTGTATACATCAAAATAAATTAATGAATATTTAATGTATTCATATCATCATATAAGGAATATCAAGAAGAGTTGGTAATGAGATTTACTAATCATGTAGACAAATTATGAATATTAAGAGACATATTATGATTCTTTTTAGATAACTCAAATAGCAAAAAGAAAGAATCACAGTAAGTTATTTTGATTTATAAAAAGAATTCTCAAGTTATAATTCCAAGAAATCACAATTCATTTCAATAAATTTCAATAAGAACACATCATCAAAATCTCAACATTACTTTCAAGAGATTCAAAATGGCATAGATAATTTTATTGATCTCTTAGTGAAAAAGTCAATACGGTAGAGAAAAATAAATTTTCAAGAAAAATACTTTTCTCTTTTTAGTTGTTTTAGTTCATATGATTTTATTTCATCTATGCCAAACATGTAGCATGTTTTAAAATCGAAAATGCAAGTTTTATTACGACAAAGATCAATAAGGCACTTTCATTACCGTGAAAATCGAAAATCACAAGATTCATCATCCATAATTATAAAACCAATAAACACGATTTTTAAAATCTCATGCATAGAATAAAATCATGGTATCAAAACATCATTATATCATCAAGCATGATTTCATATTTTCAATCAAAATCATTTTGTTTGTTTATCATAAAATATATATTTTTCATGATTATTTTCAAAACTATTAGCATGATCATAAATTTTGCATTTTCATCATATATATATATATATATATATATATATATTTAACATGTAATTTTCAAGAAAATTAATTCTATATTAAAAAGAAAATGTATTATGAAGAGCATCATGTAATTTCGAAATAATTCAAGAGAGTTGAGTTACTTACCTTGTAGTCGAAGCCCGTCAAAGCCCAATTCGCCGTTTCACCTTTGGAAGTTCTTGATTCATCCTTGGTTGCCTTCCTCTTCTTTGGCCTCTTCCTTCGTTCAAGTTCATTGTCAATTTTAGATTTTTGTTTAATAAATTTATTAAGATTTAGTGTTCGAAGTTCAAGTTCATCATTGTCCTCATCACTTGAGTCATCGCTCAAGTGGCATTCATTTGTCCGGAGTTACAAATCCTTCCTGTTCTTTGGAAGGTGATTGTGTTCAATATGTTCATCATGTGCATTGTGCACCATTTCATATGTCATCAACGAACCAATTAGTTCTTCAAGTGGTAAGTTGTTTAGGTTTTTAGCTTCTTGTATTGCAGTTACTTTTGAATCCCACTTCTTAGAAAGAGAACGCAAAATCTTGTTTACGAGTTCAAAATCCGAAAAACATTTTCCAAGAGCTCTTAAACTATTGACGACATCCGTGAAACGGGTGTACATGTCACCTATAGTCTCGCTTGGTTGCATTCGAAAAAGCTCAAAATCATGCAATAAAAAGTTAACTTTCGAGTCTTTGACTCTACTAGTTCCCTCGTGCGTGATTTCAAGTGTTCGCCAAATGTCAAAAGCCGTTTCGCACGTAGAAATCCGATGGAACTCATTTTTGTCCAAAGCGCAAAATAAAGCATTCATAGCCTTTGCGTTTAAAGAAAAATACTTCTTCTCCAAATATGACCATTTGTTCATCGGTTTAGAGGGAAGTTGAAAACCGTTTTCAATGATATTCCATAAATCCAGATTCATAGAAATCAAGAAAACTCTCATTCGAGTTTTCCAATAAGTGTAGTCCAATCGTTAAACAACGGTGGACGAACAACCGATAAGCCCTCTTAAAGAGCCATTTCTCTCGGGTGTAAATCCGAAATGAGAAAAACCAGGCTTTGATACCAATTGTTAGGATCAAGAGCACTAAGAGGGGGGGGGGGGGGTGAATTAGTGCAGCGGAAATCTTTCAACTATTAAAATCGAAAGCTGCGTTCGTTCGATAAAAACAAATTCGATATAAAAGCCGATTCTAAGATTACTTTAACTTAGGATTAAGCGAGATGACGTTAAAGTATATCTATGAAGGCAGTTTGCAGTTTATGATGGAAATCAGAATGCAAGCGCAAACTGAAATGCGACGTTCGTACGATAAAACCGGTTTACGTCTAAATGCCGATTCTGAAGATACTGAACTTTGAGATACGTTTTATAAATGCGCAGAAGGCAGTTTGCAGTTATGATTGAAATCAAAACGTAAACGTAAATTGAAATATGATGATCGTACGAAAAAGCCGATTTACGTCTAAACGCAGATTCGGAAAGCTCTGAACTTAGAAACTCGTTCATAAAAGCGCAGAAGGCAGTAAGCTATTGAGGAGGTTTGTAGTAAAGATAAAATGCTCAAAGTAAATGCAAACCGAGATTTAGAGTGGTTCGGTCAATCTTGACCTACTCCACTTTTGGCTTCCTCCACCGACGAGGTCACCGACGTCAACTAGAGGCATTCCTTCAATAGGCGAAGGCCAACCACCCTTTTACAGTTTCACTCCTTTTGACGGGCTTAGGAGACAACCCTTACAGAAATTTTCTCTCCTCTCTTTACAACTCAAAACTTTGAAGAACATAGGGAGGAGAACTTTTGGCCTTTACAACAATTTTGAGCTCTAAGAATCACAGAAAAAAATCAAGATTTCGAGTGTAAGTTGTTCTCTTTCAGTGCTGAATGGGTGGGGTATTTATAGGCCCCAACCCAGTTCAAATTTAGAGCTCAAAACTGTCAATTCCCGGAATTCTGGGATCAGGCGGTTGCACCTCCTGACTGGGGCGGTTGCACCGCTTGGCAGAGCTCGAAGACTGAGCCTCTAGGCGGTGCCACCTCTGTCAGGGGCGGTTGTGCTAGTCATAGGTGCCCAGCAAGCCAATCACATGAGTGATGGCACGTGTGACTTGATACATAATCTTTTTTGCTTATTATATTTTGGCGTATATCACTTTATAACAATTGCATATGTGCATATATATATTGTGATGTCCTTGGATTTGTGCAATGGGAATCGGATCGTGATGAGATCACGATAATGAGATCGATTCACCTTTAAACACACATCCTAAATAATCCCGGTCATAGGTTACTCGAGAGGGACATCGTGATAATCGGATAGACTGGTGTGCTGTATACCCGTCCATATGATGGATGCAGCTGGTCTCATAGCTGCTCGTGTAGGGACACTAGGGATACAGTACAGGTGCTCATTGGAGAATGAGTTCACTGATTGATCCGCTTACGGAATGCTGGATGGTTGATGATGCCTTATTGTCAGACAGCGATTCCGTAGTCCTAGTGGTGTATCTGGTCCTTAGACTTGAGACACCAAGGATGTCCTGTATGAGTGCTCCACTCTTTGATACCAGACTTATAGGTTTGGCTGTCCCCAGATCTATTACAGTTGGTCATTGGGAGTGGTAGTCGACCTTACGAGGGTTATTGAGTGTCAATAGAGGATCATCCACTCTCGGCGTCATGAGAGGAATATCCTATGTGTTCTTGCTCAGACATATCCATGGCCAGGGTCATTCGGGTTGAGAGAGAAAGAGTTCTCCGGGAGAATCCGATTAGAGCGAGACTCGAGTAGAAACCGTATGGGTCTGACAGCACCATGCTCGATATACGGTCTCTGAGATATTAGATGGATGAGGGACTATAGGTACATGGTAACTGAGGACAGACAGGTCCAATGGATTGGATTCCCCTGTATCGTCTGGGGACTACGGCGTAGTGGCCTAGTACGTCCGTAGTCGATGAGTCGAGTGAATTATTACAGAGATAATAATTCACTGAGTTAGAAGGAGTTCTGACAGGTATGACTCACGGCCAGCTCGATATTGGGCCTAGAGGGTCACACACATATGGTAGGCATTGCGATGAGTAGAGGTTCGGATATGAGATATCCGATGGAGCCCTTGTCTTATTGGATGCAGATCCAATTCCCACTAAGGAAGGACCCATTAGGGTTTGACACGGGATCTCTATAAATAGGAGGGATTCACAGACTCATAGGCTAGAGTCTTTGCTTGCCTTTCCTATTCTCCTCTCCCTCTCCACCTCAGAGCAGGCCTGGAGTTTTGAGGAGCGTCGTCGCAACCCTACTGTGTGGATCACCGCTAGAGAGGAGGACGCTTGACCTCCTTCACCCTCTCCTAAGGATCTGCAAGGAAATAGGGATATACGATCTCCCTAGGTAACACAATCTCTATACGCAGTTTTGTGTTTTGCGAATTTTTGCGCACCAATCTTCGCACGACGACGAACATCTTTTTGGGAATTGGGGATTTTTGTTTTCTTGTTCTTCCGCTGCGCATATGATGTCGCCCCCCAATGATTTCCCAACAGTGGTATCAGAGCCAGGTTGTTCGTGCGAATGATTGTTTTTGAACTGCGTTTATTGTGTTTAGGAAGAATTTTGACGTCAAAATCGTTGACACAAAAGCGAGGAAGGGCAGCAACAGTTACTGCCCTCGATCTGCATGCCTGCAGCCACCTGCAGCGACAGTCGCAGCCAGGCAGCACAGCGCCGGCGCATGCGCAAGCGCTATGCCTGCAGCAGCCGGCCGGCGGTCTGCTTGCAGCAGGCTTGCTGCTGGCGGGGCTGGCAGCCCACGGGCAGAGGCGCCGCAGGGCAGCGGCGCCTACCGCCGCTGCTCCCGCGGGCGAAACCCCCCCGAAAGGGGAGCCCACCTGCAGCGGCAGCGCCGCCAGCGGGCGTGCCGCCTGCAGGCGAGGGCAGCGCCCTCGCCCCGCCGCACAGGCCGCCGCCAGCAGGGTGGCGGCGGCGGCAGCGGCAACAGTAAGAGGGAATTAGGGTTTTGGACAAAAAGATAGTTTTGCCCCAGTGAATTTGAGAAATTCCAGTTTCTGTCTTTTGTCCAAATTACAAAAATACCCTTAGGAATTGAGAAATTCCCTACATGTCCCTGATTTCAGAAAAATATTAATTAATTAAAAGGTTTAGTTGATTATTATTTTTATTATTATCTAGTAGTCTTACATGATGATGATTATTTATACATGTGATGTATGATGTGTGGACGGATGATCATGGACCGTGTGATGTGTGTACTTGTGATTATTATTATTGAGGTCTGCGAACCTCCATTATATTTCTCGTTTATTGTCGGGCCTGCGTGCCTATGATTAAGTTGTAATCACATGAGGAGGCGCAGCGGGAGCGTGGATGCGATAGCGGGACCCATGAGACGGACGATCGTGATGCATGGAGATGCATCAAGATGTCGACGGAACCGACGAGGACGAGATGGACGATCACAGGGCATGGAGATGCACCGTTGCACACATAGATCTTGATGTGAGTGATTAGGCCTACTGGCTCGGGCCTAATCATATTAGGTTGTGGTCCATGATCATCTGGTGTGATTGCTTATACACATACTAGATATGTATATATATTTGCATGCGATGTAGATATATATTAAATATGTATATGTGTGACATGTCATATTAGGAGACCAAATCATAGAAACATCTCTCGATAATATTAAGTCGGTAAACGTGAGGCAATTAGATTGACCCACGTGGCCTTCCATCGTTATGAGTAGGAACCGATTCCTGGTGTAGGTTGAGTTGGTCGAGTCCCTCGAGACTCACCTATATCGCGATTCGCTATCTTGCTTACGACATAGAGATATCACCGGTGACCTGAGGACATGGTATGCTTGGTCGAGTCCCTCGAGGGTATATCATCAAATCAGACTCATCTTGTAACGAAGGTGTTGACGTAACCGAGCATCATGGTTGGTCGAGTCCCTCGAGGCCATGGTGATTCGGAGGCCGAACAGGACGGGAATCACAAGGAGTTGTGATCGGCAAGAGTTGCCTACCTTTTAGGCTTAGTGTGATTGGTCGAGTCCCTCGAGGTTACACTAAGACGCTGATTGGATCCTGATCCCCACTAGAAGTCTGCCGGAGACTTCCGTTTCACGTGCTGAGGGTGTCGCGTGACTCGATAGTAAAATAGTGGGAGCATATTAAGATAGAAGTCCATATCTTGATAGTTTATTTCTTACAAAATCTGCATGTTATTCATTTCTGCTACATCTTTATTTTCAGAAAATGTCGTTTTCAAATCCCTTACGTGGCATACTTGATGTCAACCGCCTCACTGGTCCAAATTATACGGATTGGCTCCGTAACTTGAGAATTGTTCTCACAGCGGAGAAAATCGTGTACGTCTTTGATACAGTGATGCCTACGCCCGAAGAAGGGGCAAGCGAGGATGAGATCGCTTGCTACGTGAAGTACATTGATGACTCCACTCTTGCTCAGTGCTATATGTTGGGCTCTATGACTCCAGAGTTACAAAGACAACATGAAAAGATGGATGCCAGATCCATTCTCCTACATGTCCGCAAATTGTTTGAGGAACAGGGAAGGACTCAACGATATGAGATATCCAAGAGCCTTTTCCGCCCTAGGATGACTGAGGGGACACCGGTTCAGAACCATGTCCTAAAGATGATTGAGTGGATAGAGAAACTCACAGGTCTAGGAATGGTCCTAGAGGATAACTTGTGTGTGGACATTGTGCTTCAGTCCCTACCAGTTTCCTTTTCACAGTTCATAATGAATTTTAATATGAACAAGCTTGAGGTGACTCTCCCAGAGCTCCTCAATATGTTGAGGGAGGCAGAGAGTACTATTAAGAAAGAGAAGCCAGTTCTCTACACTGGTGAGACCAGAAAGAAAAGGAAAGCAGAAAGGTCCCTTAAGAAGGGAAAGGGCAAGGGCAAACAAGGTAAAGCAAATGTTGCTAAGAAAGACCCAACAAAGGACAAAGGCCAGTGCTTCCACTGTGGTAAAGATGGGCACTGGAAGAGAAACTGCAAAGAGTACCTTGCAGAAAGGGCGAAACAAAAGCTTGATGAAGCTTCAGGTATATTCATGATCAGTCTCCATTTGTCAGACTCTTATGATAACACATGGGTATTGGATACCGGTAGTGCTTATCATATATGCAATTCGTTGCAGGTTCTGGCAAGGCCTAGGAGACTAGAGAGAGGCGAGATGGACCTCAAGATGGGTAATGGAGCAAAAGTTACTGTATTAGCTGTTGGCGAGGTCGCCCTACATCTGCCTAGTGGAGCTTTTATTGCATTAGATGCATGTTATTTTGTTCCTTCTATTATCAAAAACATTATCTCCATTTCATGTTTAACAGTTAGTGGATATAAATTTGTTTTTGAGAACAATGGTTGTTCGATATTATTAGATGATAAGATCATCATGAAAGGAACATTGCATAATGGTTTATTTATGTTAGACACCACTCCACATATCATGAATGTAAATGTGTCCAACAGGAAATGAGATGAGTTGAACAGTGCATACCTGTGGCATTGTAGGCTAGGTCACATCCATGAAAGAAGGATTCAAAAGTTGCTAAATAATGGATATCTAGATCCATTCGACTATGTGTCTTATGCAACTTGTGAGCATTGCATTCGTGGAAAATTGACCAACTCTCCATTTAGTGGAACTGGAGAGAGAGCCACTGAGTTGTTGGAACTTATACATAGTGATGTATGTGGACCCATGTCAACTCATGCCATTGGAGGTTACTCCTACTTCATTACATTTACTGATGATTTCTCAAGGTATGGATATGTGTACTTAATAAAGTACAAGTCCGAGGCCTCTGAGAAATTCAAAGAGTGTAAGAATGAGGTGGAGAACCAGACTGGAAAGAGTATCAAAACTCTTCGATCAGATCGAGGAGGTGAGTACTTAAGTACAGAGTTTACTCAGTTCCTCAAGGACCATGGGATATTATCCCAATGGACACCTCCTTACACACCTCAGCTCAATGGTGTCTCTGAAAGGAGAAATTGTACGTTATTAGATATGGTACGGTCCATGATGAGTTTCGCTGGCCTACCCATCTCATTCTGGGGATATGCCCTAGAAACCGCAGCTTACCTTCTGAACAGAGTTCCAACTAAGTCGGTAGTGTCTACACCATATGAGATATGGAAAGGGAAGAAGCCTGATCTTAAGGTTGTTAAGATTTGGGGCTGCCCAGCCCACGTTAAAAGACACAACCCCGATAAGTTAGAATCAAGGACAGAGCGATGCATATTTGTGGGATACCCCAAGGAAACTTGTGGGTATTACTTCTATCATCTCGAGGACCAAAAGGTCTTTGTAGCTAAGAGAGCAGTGTTCCTTGAGAAGGAACACATTCTTGGCGGAGACAGTGGGAGAATGATAGAGTTGAGCGAAGTTAGAGAACCAAGCTCAAGCACCACTCTACAGCCCGAGTCTGTTCAGGTACCTAATACACAAGTTTCAACTTTACGCAGGTCTGATAGAGTATCTCATCCTCCTGAGAGATATGTGGGACATATTAGAGGAGAGGATGCTGAGGATATTGATCCTCAGACCTACAAGGAGGCTATTATGAGTATAGACTCCGGGAAGTGGCAAGAAGCCATGAATTCTGAGATGGATTCTATGTACTCCAATAAGGTTTGGAACCTAGTTGATGCGCCCGAAGGTATTGTACCCATCGGTTGCAAATGGATCTTTAAGAAAAAGATTGGAGTAGATGGAAAGGTAGAGACCTATAAAGCAAGGTTAGTGGCTAAGGGGTATCGTCAAAGGCAAGGTGTTGACTACGACGAAACCTTCTCACCCGTAGCAATGCTAAAATCCATCAGAATTCTATTGGCTATTGCAGCACACTATGATTATGGGATCTGGCAGATGGATGTGAAAACCGTATTCCTCAATGGGAACCTCGAGGAGGAGGTGTATATGATGCAACCTGAGGGATTCGTGTCCAAGAACTGCCTAGATAAGGTGTGTAGGTTGCTTAGATCCATTTATGGACTAAAGCAAGCTTCCCGAAGTTGGAACATAAGATTTGACGAGTCAATCAGATCTTATGACTTCGTTAAGAACGAAGATGAGCCTTGTGTGTACAGGAAGGTAAGTGGGAGCGCTATCACCTTTTTGGTGTTATATGTGGATGACATCCTCATCATTGGGAATGACGTAGGAATGCTATCCATAGTAAAGACTTGGTTATCTAGACACTTCTCCATAAAGGACTTAGGGGAAGCATCCTATATCTTGGGGATTAGAATCTATAGAGATAGATCCAAGAGGATGCTTGGCTTGTCCCAGTCCAGGTACATAGAAACCATTGTCAAAAGGTTTGGCATGGAAAATTCCAAAGGGCAAACATGAATATGATACCTTATGCCTCAGCAATAGGGTCTATCATGTATGCCATGCTATATACTAGGCCTGATATAGCGCATGCTCTGAGTGTCACGAGCAGGTATCAGGCGGATCCAGGCTTGGAGCACTGAGAAGCAGTAAAGCGTATCCTTAAGTACTTGAGAAGGACTAAGGATCTTTTACTAGTATATGGAGGTAATAGCCTTAAGGTTGAAGGCTTCACTGACTCAAGTTTTCAGTCTGATGTCGATGATAGCAAGTCGAATTCAGGGTATGTGTACACCTTGAATGGAGGAGCAGTGTGTTGGAAGAGTTCCAAGCAAGATACCACTGCTGACTCGACCACAGAGGCGGTGTACATTGCTGCATCGGATGCAGCAAAGGAGGGAGTCTGGGTGAAGAAGTTCATCACAGATTTGGGAGTCGATACAGATAGCGACAAGTCGACTTCCTTATATTGCGACAACTATGGGGTAATTACTCAAATAAGGGAACCCGGGTCTCATCAGAAGTGTTTTGAGGAGGTTCCAGCTTATAAGAGAGATCGTAACCCGAGGAGATGTAGCAGTGGAAAGAGTTCCATCCGAAGATAACATTGCAGATCCACTGACAAAGCCGTTGTCTCAGATTATCTTTGAGCGTCACAGGAGTCTGATGGGGATCATACACATAGGTGATTGGCTTTAGGTCAAGTGGGAGATTGCTAGTCATAGGTGCCCAGCAAGCCAATCACGTGAGTGATGGCACGTGTGACTTGATACATAATCTTTTTTGCTTATTATATTTTGGCGTATATCACTTTATAACAATTGCATATGTGCATATATATATTGTGATGTCCTTGGATTTGTGCAATGGGAATCGGATCGTGATGAGATCACGATAATGAGATCGATTCACCTTTAAACACACATCCTAAATAATCCCGGTCATAGGTTACTCGAGAGGGACATCGTGATAACCGGATAGACTGGTGTGCTATATACCCGTCCATATGATAGATGCAGCTGGTCTCATAGCTGCTCGTGTAGGGACACTAGGGATACAGTACAGGTGCTCATTGGAGAATGAGTTCACTGATTGATCCGCTTACGGAATGCTGGATGGTTGATGATGCCTTATTGTCAGACAGCAATTCCGTAGTCCTAGTGATGTATCTGGTCCTTAGACTTGAGACACCAAGGATGTCCTGTATGAGTGCTCCACTCTTTGATACCAGACTTATAGGTTTGGCTGTCCCCAGATCTAGTACAGTTGGTCATTGGGAGTGGTAGTCGACCTTACGAGGGCTATTGAGTGTCAATAGAGGATCATCCACTCTTGGCGTCATGAGAGGAATATCCTATGTGTTCTTGCTCAGACAAATCCCTGGCCAGGGTCATTCGGGTTGAGAGAGAAAGAGTTCTCCGGGAGAATCCGATTAGAGCGAGACTCGAGTAGAAACCGTATGGGTCTGACAGCACCATGCTCGATATACGGTCTCTGGGATATGAGATGGATGAGGGACTATAGGTACATGGTAATTGAGGACAGAGAGGTCCAATGGATTGGATTCCCCTGTATCGTCTGGGGACTACGGCGTAGTGGCCTAGTACGTCCGTAGTCGATGAGTCGAGTGAATTATTACAGAGATAATAATTCACTGAGTTAGAAGGAGTTCTGACAGGTATGACTCACGGCCAGCTCGATATTGGGCCTAGAGGGTCACACACATATGGTAGGCATTGCGATGAGTAGAGGTTCGGATATGAGATATCCGACGGAGCCCTTGTGTTATTGGATGCAGATCCAATACCCACTAAGGAAGGACCCATTAGGGTTTGACACGGGATCTCTATAAATAGGAGGGATTCACAGACTCATAGGCTAGAGTCTTTGCTTGCCTTTCCTATTCTCCTCTCCCTCTCCACCTCAAAGCAGGCCTGGAGTTTTGAGGAGCGTCGTCGCAACCCAACTGTGTGGATCACCGCTAGAGAGGAGGACGCTTGACCTCCTTCACCCTCTCCTAAGGATCTGCAAGGAAACAGGGATATACGATCTCCCTAGGTAACACAATCTCTATACGCAGTTTTGTGTTTTGCGGATTTTTGCGCACCAATCTTCGCACGACGACGAACATCTTTTTGGGAATCGGGGATTTTTGTTTTCTTGTTCTTCCGCTGCGCATATGATGTCGCCCCCCAATGATTTCCCAACAGGTTGCGCCTCTCTGCCAGAGCTCGAAGACCGAGCTCAATCGGTTGCACCTCCTGACTGGGGCGGTTAAACCGCCTGCCAGAGCTCGAAGACCGTGCTTAGGCGGTGCTACCTCCTGTCAGTGGAGGTTGCACCGCCCAGTCTCGCTCGGAGACTGAGCTCAGGCGGTGCTACCTCCTGGCTGGGGCGGTTGCACTGCCCAGTCTCCCTGGGAGACTTAGCCCAGGCGGTGCTACCTCCTGGCTTGGGCGGTTGCACCTCCCACAGCAATCAGGGTCCGAATGGGTAGATCCATTCAGCCCAATTTGGGTTTTTCAGGGGCCCAATTGCCCCAAGATTAAGCTAATGGGATCACCTCCCACTTCCAACTTAATCATTGTGCTAACTACGATAAATCCTAAGACAATTTCTGTAGCTTGCTCCGGTGCGTCAATTGCTTCTTCCGGCGAGTTTCCGTCGAACTTCCGTCGATCATCCGATGAACCCTTGGTGATGCTCCTGTGGACTTCCGACAAACTCCTGGACTTGCGACGATCCACTTGGCGAGTTCCGACGAGCTTCTTTGGCAAGCTCATGGACTTCTCGGATTTGTTTCTGTAGAACCTCCGACGACTGTCCGAACTTCCGTCGAACTCTCGAACTCCCAACGTGATCATTGTCTTGACTCCGGCGTAACTCCTACTGCATGTCTTACTTCCATCATAGTTAATCCTGCACACTTAAAACAAAACTTCGATCGAGACAATTAATCCTAAGCAATTAACCAAGTTGTCCGGCATGTCATTGGTCCCTCAACGCTTCGTCCGATTCTTCGGCGCATCGTCCTTTCCTACGGCCTATTGCCCAATCAGCCAGTTGGCTTCGCAACTCCGATATCCTTGGCACAATACCCGCTCTTCTTGGCCCGATGCCCGAGTCCATGGCCCGAAGCCTTCTGTCGATACGTCGACCGATCCACCGGCCCGACGTCCAATCTTCTAACATGTTCCTCCGGCACAACATGATTTTCCTACTTAAATTGTCTCATGCTGATCGAGGCATCCTGCGTCACTCAAAACACAGATTAAATCATAAACATATATCAAGTAGTTTCATCATCAAAATATGAGATTCAACAGTTCAATGGGACGGACTACACCTATTGGAAGACCGGAATGAGGATCTTTCTTATTTCTATGGATGTTGAACTTTGGAATCTAGTCGAAAACTGTTTTTCGAAGTCTTCACTTCCAATGATCGATTGGAATGACTTGGAGAAGAAGGCTTTCGCTCTTAATGCAAAGGCTATGAATGCCTTATTTTGTGCACTTGATAAAAATGAGTTTAATCGTGTTTCGATTTGTGAAACCGCATTTGATATTTGGCACACACTCGAAGTGACTCATGAAGGCACAAGTAGAGTGAAAGAGTCAAAAATCAATCTTTTGTTACACTCTTTCGAACTTTTCCGGATGAAACCGAGTGAGACTATTGGCGACATGTTTACCCGTTTCACGGATGTCGTCAACGGTCTAAAAGGACTCGGAAAAAGTTTTTCGGATTTTGAGCTCGTAAATAAGATTCTAAGATCCCTTCCTAAGAGTTGGGATCCTAAAGTCACTACTATTCAAGAGGCGAAAGATCTAAACAACTTCCCTCTTGAAGAACTAATTGGGTCATTAATGACCTACGAGATGACTTGCAAAGTTCATGAAGAGCAAGAAGACATCCTTCCAAAGAACAGGAAGGATATGGCACTTAGAACTTCAGAAGACCACTTGAGAGAAAACTCAAGTGATGAGGACTGTGACGATGACTTAGCACTTCTAACAAGAAAATTTAAAAAATTCATTAAAAGAAACAAGTTTAAGAATGACACAAAAAATAAACTTGAACCCAAATTGGACCAAGTCATTTGCTATGAGTGCAAAAAGCCAGGACACTACAAGAGTGATTGTCCCTAAGTCAAAAAGAGAACATCAAAGAAGAAGGCGCTCAAAGCAACATGGGATGATTCGAGCGCGTCCGAAGAAGAGGAGTCCAACACCAAGCAAGTTGCTCATTACGCCTTAATGGCCATCAGAGATGAGGTAACAAATTTAATAGATGCAGATTTATCTTTCGATGAATTATTAAATACCTTCCATGACTTATTTGATGAATGCAATATTATTAATAGAAAATACAAATTGCTAAAAAAGGAGCATGATAGTCTTACTTGTAATTTTGATAAGTTAAAAACTGAATATCATGATAGTTTAAGTTCATGCATCAAATGCCATGATCTAGAAACTCTCCAAAAGGAAAACTTGCTACTTAAGGATACCTTGAAGAAATTCGAGGTTGGTAGCAAGTCATTGAACATGATCCTTGTAAACAAGGGTCACGTTCCCAAAAGAAGTGGAATTGGATTTGTGAGAAGTCCTCACCAAAATCCAACCACCTTCATGAAAGGCCCCATCTTACATGTTCAACACCAAAACAAATGTAACTTTTGTTGCAAATTTCGATACAAGACGCATTACTGTCCATTCAAGAAAATTAGTCCAAACAAACTGATTTGGGTTCCTAAAGGTACCATGATAAATTCTATGCAACATGATAGATAATGTAGATCTATTTGTGAGGCACCCAAAAGCAAATGGGTACCTAAAAAATTTTTCTTTCCTGTAAAAACATAAATAATAATAATAATAATAATAATAATAAGCTGGAGCAAGAAATAATATTCTGCTCCTTGGATTCTCGATATTCATGACCCAAGATCCAAAAAGGAACTCGCAATGCTCTCTAGCCTAAATAACAGATGGAGATTATAAATTTAAGAATCAAAAATGCGATTTAGATACAATCCTATTTGACTTTTTAGAATTAGAAATGTATGATTCTCAATTCACATATCCTTTGGATTTTCGAATCCATCAACTTCATCCGTTCATAACTTTCGAATCCAACTCTGTATCATGAACTGACTTATTGAATCTCGGATTTTGATGATATAATCAATTGGTGGGTTAATTGATCTAATCCATATTATTGAGTTAAGTGTGCAGGATTAACTACGATAACCAGAAAACATAAAGCAAGGATACCGAAGTCGAGCTCGATGGACGTTTAAGAGACCGAAGAATCACCGGAGATGCTGCCGGAACCAACCGAGAAGAAATCGGGAACGTGTCGGAAGTTCGCCGAAGAAATCGTCGGAGGTTCACGGAGATCACCGAGAAGGCTCGGCTACTCGTTAAAGTCATCACAAGATCGGGAGCTTGATGGGAGTCCGTCGGAAGAAGCTCGTCGGAAAGCTCGTCGGAAAGCTCGTCGGAAAGCTCGCCGAAACAAGACTCGACGTTCGCGGTTGAAAGCTTGCTTAGGATGTGTTTTTGTTATGTAGTTCACTTGTAATTAGGATTAGGATTAAGAGATAATCCTATATCCTGGTTAGGGGCCAACTGGGCCCAAAGTCAGATATGGTTTGGGCTTCAAAATTAAGCCAAACTAGTGAAATCGGAGAGCCAGGCGGTGGCACCGCCTGGATGGGCGGTGGCACTGCCCAGCACCCGAGAGCTGGGCGGTGACACCTCTTGGCTGGGCGGTTGCACCGTCCAGCACCCGAGCGCTGGGCGGTGGCACCGCCTGGCTGGGCGGTGGCACCTCCAGCACCGAGAACCCTAAGAGAATTCAAATTTTGGAGCCCAAAATTTGAATCCTCTTGAGGCCTATAAATACCCCTCAAATCTCAGCTAAGGTTACAACTTTTAAGAAGCATTTTGATTGAGAGAAAAGTCTTAGAAAGTCTTAGCAAGTCTTGTTTTCAATTTGCTAGAGAGTTCTCCTCCTTCTTTCTTATTGAAAATTTGTAAGAGGTTGAACTGCTTGTAAAAGGTTGTAAGAGGGGTGTTTACCCTTCCATTTCAAGAGATTTGCTAGTGGAAGGTGGGAGCCTCATCGAAGAGGGGCATCGCAAGTGGAGTAGGTCATTTGACCGAACCACTCTAAAAATCGGCGTAATCTCTGGTTTGCATTTTATTATTGTCATTTACATTACTGCAAATCTTCTTACTGCTTTAGTTCCTTATTACCCTTGCTGCACAACTTTAAGAATACACTTTCAAGTTAAACTTTTCAAGTTCCGTTCTTATCGTACGAAAGATTTTATTAAAATCGAGGTTTTAATCCGCTGCACTAATTCACCCCCCCCCCTCTTAGTGCCGCTCCGATCCTAACAAGTGGTATCAGAGCGAGGTTCTCTCATATTTGGTTTAATACCCAAGAGAGATGGCTTACTCCGGCATGCAAGAGGGCCACTCTATTGCACGACCACCTTTGTTTAATGGGTCAGATTACACATATTGAAAGACTCGCATGAGGATCTTCCTCATTTCTATGGACTTTGAGCTTTGGTCTATTGTTGAGAATGGATTTTAAAAATCTTCTCTTCCGATGAGCGAATGGAATGAATCGGAGAAGAAGGTTTTTGCTTTAAATGCAAAGGCTATGAATGCCTTGTTTTGTGCATTAGACAAAAACGAATTTAATCGTGTTTCAATGTGTGATTCGGCTTTTGATATTTGGAGAACTCTTGAGGTCACTCATGAAGGCACTAGCCGAGTGAAAGAGTCCAAAATCAACATCCTTGTGCACTCTTACGAACTTTTCCGAATGAAACCAAGTGAGTCCATCGGAGACATGTACACCCGGTTTACGGATGTCATCAATGGACTCAAAGCTCTTGGTAAAGATTTTACTAACTTTGAACTAGTAACTAAAATCTTAAGATCCCTCCCTAAAAGTTGGGATCCAAAAGTTACGGCCATTCAAGAGGCCAAAAACCTTAAAGCATTCCCTCTTGAAGAACTCATTGGGTCTCTAATGACCTACGAAATGACATGTCAAGCTCATGACGAGCTCGAGAACCCCCTTCCAAAGAACAGGAAGGATATGGCACTCAAATCACAAGAAGACCACTTGAAAGGAACATCAAGTGATGAGGACAGTGACAATGACATTGCACTTTTGACTCAAAAATTTAAAAAATATTTAAGAAAGAACAAACTTAAAAATAATATAAAAAATAAATTTGAACAAAAGAAGGACCAAGTGATTTGCTATGAATGTAAAAAACCGGGACACTACAAGAACGATTGTCCTCAAGCTAAAAAGAGGACATCAAAGAAGAAGGCGCTCAAGGCAACATGGGATGATTCAAGCGCGTCCGAAGAAGAGGAGTCTAACACCGAGCAAGTTGCTCATTACGCGCTAATGGCTTTAGAAGAAGAGGTATGTGATTTATTTAATGAAGATTTATCTTTTGAAGAACTCTCTATCGCTTTTCATGAATTATTTGATGATTGTAGAACTGTTAGCAAGAAGTTAAGTATCTTAAAGAAAGAGCATGCTTTGCTACAAGATAAGTTTGATAGTCTTTAAACTCCTCCATGCTCTAAGTGTGAGCATTTATAAGCAATAAAAAATAAAAATTTGCTTCTTAAGGAAACCTTAAATAAGTTTAAGGTTGGTAGCAAAGGATTAGATATGATCCTTGCACACAAGGGTCACATCGCAAATAGAAATGGAATTGGATTTGTAAAAGGATTACATCAAAATCCAACCACTTTCATAAAAGGACCTACATTACATGTTTCCTCTTATATGAAATGCAACTTCTGTTGCAAATCTGGACATATTGCCTACAAATGTCCATTTAGGAAAATTAGTTCACAAAAATTAATATGGGTTCCTAAAGGAACTATAAAGGATTCAAAAATAAATAACAAGGTTAGTGGGTCAATTTTTGAGGCACCCAAAATCAAATGGGTACCTAAAAATCATCCTCTTTTGTAGACAAACCCACAAGCTAGGAGCAAGAGATGGTATCTCGATAGTGGATGCTCAAGATATATGACTGGAGATCCATCTCATTTCTCTATGCTCACTAGCAAAGAAGAAGGGTACGTCACCTTCGGAGACAACAACAAAGGCAAAATCATTGGCAAGGGAACTATTGGTAACAAATTTAGTTTTTCCATTGATGATGTTTTACTAGTTGACGGATTGAAACATAATCTCTTGAGTATTAGTCAACTATGCGATAAAGGTTATATCGTTAGATTTGAATCAAATATGTGCATTATTGAAAAACCAAATCATAACATGACTATGATTGCTTTAAAGCAAAATAATGTCTATACCATCAATCTTGATGAACTAAGTAATGAAATATGTTTCTCCACCGAAAATAATGATGCTTGGCTTTGGCATAGGAGATTAGGTCACGCAAGCATGAAAACAATATCTAAAATCTCATCTCAAGAATTAGTACAAGGGATTCTGAATATGAAGTTTATTAAGGATAAGGTATGCGATGCATGTCAACTAGGCAAACAAATAAAAACAAGCTTCAAACCAAAAAATCAAATTAGCACCACTAGACCATTACAATTGATCCATTTGGACTTATTTGGACCAATTGATACAACAAGTCTAGGTGGAAGCAAATATGCTTTTGTGATTGTGGATGACTACTCTAGATACACTTGGACCTATTTCTTAGCTCACAAAAGTGATTGCTTCAAGTGTTTCTCTAAGTTTTGTAAACTCACTCAAAACGAAAAAGGCTTCATGATTTCATCAATTCGGAGTGATCACGGTGGTGAATTCCAAAATCGTGACTTTCAAAATTTTTGCGAAGTTAATGGGTACAATCATAACTTCTCAACTCCAAGAAATCCTCAACAAAATGGAGTAGTTGAAAGGAAAAATAGAAACCTACAAGAAATGGCAAGAACTATGTTAAATGAACATAGTTTACCCAAATATTTTTGGGCCGAAGCCGTAAATACGGCTTGTTACATCATGAATAGGGTCCTAATAAGACCATCTCTATCAAAAACTCCCTATGAATTATGGAATAACAAAAAACCAAATATTTCTTATTTTAAAGTTTTTGGTTGTAAATGCTTCATTTTAAATGAAAAGGATGCCTTAGGTAAATTTGATGCTAAATCCGATGAAGGCATCTTTCTTGGCTACTCTTCCGTTTCTAAGGCTTTTCGGATTTTTAATAAAAGAACCTTAGTAATAGAAGAGTCTATTCATGTAGTTTTAAATGAAATTTCCGATTTAAAGAAAAATGATTTTGATGATGATTTTGGTTTTGATAATTTGAATTTAAATGAACCCTCTCCTCAAAATAGCCATTTGAATGCATCTTCTTCCGAAATTTCTTTACCAAAAGAATGGAAGTATGTAGATGCTCATCCAAAAGAGCAAATTATAGGAGATACATCAAAAGGGGTTCAAACTCGTTCTTCTTTCAAAAATTTCTGTGCTAACGCCGCTTTCCTTTCTCAAATTGAACCTAAATGTATTGACGAAGCCTTAAAAGATGATTTTTGGGTCATTGCAATGCAAGAAGAATTGAACCAATTTGAGAGGAATGAGGTATGGAAGCTTGTTCCTAGACCAAGTGACCACTTAGTCATAGGTACTAAGTGGGTCTTTAGAAACAAGCAAGACGAAAATGGTATCGTGGTTAGAAACAAGGCTAGATTAGTGGCCAAAGGTTTCAACCAAGAAGAAGGTATCGATTACGAAGAAACCTTTGCTCCCATGGCTCGATTAGAAGCCATAAGAATGCTCCTTGCCTATGCTAGTAGTAATAATTTTAAACTATTTCAAATGGATGTTAAAAGTGCTTTCTTGAATGGTTTTATTTCCGAAGAAGTATATGTCGAACAACCTCCCGGATTTGAAAATTCTCTTCTTCCTAATCATGTATTCAAATTGACTAAAGCTCTCTATGGCTTGAAACAAGCTCCTAGAGCTTGGTATGAAAGGCTTAGTTCCTTTCTTATTTTAAATAATTTTACCAAAGGCAAGGTTGATACTACGTTGTTTATTAAACATTTTGAAAATAATTTTCTTATTGTGCAAATTTATGTTGACGTTATTATTTTTGGCTCTTCGGATGAATCACTATGTGAATCATTTGCCAAATGTATGAGTCATGAATTTGAAATGAGTTTAATGGGTGAATTAACTTTCTTTTTGGGATTACAAGTCAAACAACTTAGTGATGGTATATTTCTTAACCAATCTAAATATACATTAGAATTGTTAAAACGATTTAACATGGATAATTCAAAAGCAATAAACACCCCTATGAGTACTGCGACTAAGTTAGATATGGATGAAAATGGTGAAAGTTTCGATCAAAAAACATATAGGGGAATGATAGGTAGTCTACTCTACCTCACTGCGACTAGACCGGATATTATGTTTAGTGTAGGACATTGCGCTAGGTTTCAATCTAATCCTAAATTATCTCATCTAAAGAGTGTTAAAAGAATATTTAGGTATCTTAAAGGAACTCCAAATTTAGGATTGTGGTATCCAAAATCTGAAAAATTTGATCTAATAGCTTATACAGATGCCGATTTTGGCGGATGCAGAATAGATAGAAAAAGTACATCCGGAACATGGTAATTTTTAGGACATGCACTTGTTTCTTGGACTTCCAAGAAACAAAATTCAGTTGCACTATCTACGGCGGAAGCCGAATACATTGCTGCAAGTGCATGTTGTGCACAAGTCATTTGGATGAAAAATACATTAGAAGACTATGGAATTCACTTTAAAAACATTCCCATAAAATGTGATAATACTAGTGCCATATGTCTTACTAAAAATCCAATTCAGCACTCTAGAACTAAGCACATCGACATTAGGCATCATTTCATACGCGATCATGTCCTTACCAATGATGTTGTTCTAGAATTCATTGACACAAATCATCAATTAGCAGATATATTTATAAAAGCTTTGAATGAAGATCAATTTGAATTCATTAGAAGGGAATTAGGTATGTTAAATTGTCCCTAAGAAGAAACTTGTTTGAATGGATTTTCCGTAAAGTTTTTCATTCTCTCTCCGTTCCTTGGTGACTTGTTAAATTATCTTATCCTATCTTGAGTCAAACACCACTTCCATCTGATCAAGATTAATGATTTTATGATATTTTGAATCTCGAAATTGATTTTGATGGCTTGATTATGAGTTTCAAGTTGACGAATTGAATTTGAATGGATTTGTATTCGAATTATGATCTTGACTTATTGGAGTTACTACTTAAAATTTTTTTCTTATCCCAATCTCTTCTTTGTACATCTACAATTTTTGTTATTTATAAAAAGAAGAGATTTGATAATATGGATGAATACTGAATTTTCCTTTAAGATGAACTCTGCGTAAATATTTTAGCATACTTAATTTTGAATGATAAAATCTTTATATGATCAATGATAATATAGATGAGTGATGTATGATCAATGATAAAATCTTTGTATGATAAATTATGTGCTTCAAGTCTCATTCCCTTTTTGTTGATGACAAAGGGGGAGAAAAGTGATGACTTGTATCATTTTAATAGCATGACTTATATGAATTGCAAAAGCTTGTGTGATATGAATGTCTTATATGCCTTGCAAACTCCTTGAGAATATCACAAGATTGATTGATCATATTGAAAGCATGCCTTACATCGATATCATGAAATTCATGTTGAAAATCTTTATCTCCTATCGTAGTAAAAATTGTCCCATATCATTTGACTTATGATTTTCATCGAAGTTTCGCATTTACTATTGCTTAATGAGAATAACGATAAGTTCTACGATTAGAACTTATCGGGTTATGCTTGAATCCAATGGGATGGAATTCAAGTGCTTTTTATCTTCTCATAATATGGTATATAGATAGGGGGAGTCATGTTTAACTCCGTCATCAACTGATTGTCATCATCAAAAAGGGGGAGATTGTTGAATCTCGGATTTTGATGATATAATCAATTGGTGGGTTAATTGATCTAATCCATATTATTGAGTTAAGTGTGCAGGATTAACTACGATAACCAGAAAACATAAAGCAAGGATACCGGAGTCGAGCTCGATGGACGTTTAAGAGACCGAAGAATCACCGGAGATACTGCCGGAACCAACCGAGAAGAAATCGGGAATGTGTCGGAAGTTCGCCGAAGAAATCGTCGGAGGTTCACGGAGATCACCGAGAAGGCTCGGCTACTCGTTAAAGTCATCACAAGATCGGGAGCTTGATGGGAGTCCGTCGGAAGAAGCTCGTCGGAATGGTCGCCGAAACAAGACTCGACGTTCGCGGTTGAAAGCTTGCTTAGGATGTGTTTTTGTTATGTAGTTCACTTGTAATTAGGATTAGGATTAAGAGATAATCCTATATCCTGGTTAGGGGCCAACTGGGCCCAAAGTCAAATATGGTTTGGGCTTCAAAATTAAGCCAAACCAGTGAAATCGGAGAGCCAGGCGGTGGCACCACCTGGATGGGCGGTGGCACCGCCCAGCACCCGAGAGCTGGGCGGTGACACCTCTTGGCTGGGCGGTTGCACCGTCCAGCACCCGAGCGCTGGGCGGTGGCACCGCCTGGCTGGGCGGTGGCACCTCCAGCATCGGGAACCCTAAGAGAATTCAAATTTTGGAGCCCAAAGTTTGAATCCTCTTGAGGCCTATAAATACCCCTCAAATCTCAGCTGAGGTTACAACTTTTGAGAAGCATTTTGATTGAGAGAAAAGTCTTAGAAAGTCTTAGCAAGTCTTGTTTTCAATTTGCTAGAGAGTTCTCCTCCTTCTTTCTTATTGAAAATTTGTAAGAGGTTGAACTGCTTGTAAAAGGTTGTAAGAGGGGTGTTTACCCTTCCATTTCAAGAGATTTGCTAGTGGAAGGTGGGAGCCTCATCGAAGAGGGGCATCGCAAGTGGAGTAGGTCATTTGACCGAACCACTCTAAAAATCGGCGTAATCTCTGGTTTGCATTTTATTATTGTCATTTACATTACTGCAAATCTTCTTACTGCTTTAGTTCCTTATTACCCTTGCTGCGCAACTTTAAGAATACGCTTTCAAGTTAAACTTTTCGTGTTCCGTTCTTATCGTACGAAAGATTTTGTTAAAATCGAGGTTTTAATCCGCTACACTAATTCACCCCCCCCCTCTTAGTGCCGCTCCAATCCTAACATGACTAAGTCTGTCATGAACTTGCAAGGCTTACCAACTTGAACAAACTGTCACAAACATGTGTACGACATTGAGAGTATGCACGTTAAAAGATCTATCTTGATCGTGCAAAAGTTCTTGCCTTAAAATGAAAACTCTTATGTAATTACGTAAGTAAAGTTGATTGCTCTGAATGAAAATTCTTCTCAAGACAAAAACTCTCAAATCAGATTACACTACGATCAGAACAAGTGCTCACCGCCTGCAGGTGGTGGCACCGCCCCAGCTGGAGGTAGCACCTCCAACTGTCACGTGTTGCAAGCGGTTGCAATGCTCCAGCTAGAGGTGCAACCGCCCGCAACTCTGCCCTTTTTAACCCAAGCTAGGGCCGGCGGTGAAACCGACCCCAACTCACACCCTTCCCCTCTCTACTCTTCCAAGCCTCCTCCATCCCCATTTCTCCGCTCATAGCATCCCAAATACCCCTCATTTCGGAGCAAAACATCAATAATCCTTCCATCTCTTGAAGATCTCACTAAGGTATTCTCTAAGATGCCCTTAAACTTTTTTTTCATTTACTCTTGCTCATCACTATTCTTCTAAACAGCAGTAGTTATGGGATCTAGAAGATCCTCAAGGGACAAAGGAAAGAGGAGATTAGTAGAAGATTTTGATCTCACCCTTTTCAATTCAAAATACTATGCTGAAAAATTTTCCTCTTTCGAACTTAGGAGTGTCAATAAGGGAAAATATGTAGATTTAAATGAACTAAGAGACTTAGAGACAATCCAATGGTTTGCAAACTTAGATCTACTTCCTATTTTGCAAATTAACGAACCCATCTATCCAAGACTTGTTAGACTGTTTTACAACAACATACAAATAGATGAAGAAGAAAGAATGTCTACCTATATTTTATGATAACACATCTCAATTACGGATAAATTCATTTGCGACATAATAGGCATTCCCATGAAAAGTAGAGGACTTTACTTTAGAGGATCATGGGATAATGAAACTGTTGGAACAACATATGTTGAAGCCTTAGGAACAATTTTTGCCAATCCCAACTTAGCATTTGTTCCTAAAAGTTGTGAACATCTACTGCCTCTAAACACTAAGGTACTTCATCATATCCTAACTAGCATCATTCTCCCTAAACAATACCACCATGATGAAGTAAGCCAATTAGAATTAGGAACTATGTATTTGATCATGAAAGGACATGACATCTGTCTTGGTTATCTTATCCAACAAAACATGTTAGAACTATCTAAGAAAGACATGATACTCCCATATGGTGGTCTAATCACTAGAATAATAAAAGCCTACGATATTCTAATACCACCGGAAGAAGAAGTAATAAAAGTAGATAGATTTAGCATAATAAATAAAAATCTACTTCACCGTTTAAGATGTTTTTAGAGAAATGGTAACTGGGTTAGAATGCCAAGAAGAACCGATCCCCCTCAACCTGAACCAGAACCGGAAACACCAGTCTTTAGGGGTACCCAATCTCCTCCGATCTATCCCGTTGAGGAAACACATCCATTCGAACAAACTCATACATCATCTGTCGAAGATATTGGGATTCGGATGGACCGATTCGAACAAAGACAAGAACGGCTTGAACATCGACAAGATCAAATCCTATCTGAGCTACAACAAATTCATCGACAATTTGACTCTTTGTTTAGGCACTTTAATTTTCCACCTCATGAATGAGCTTGTATGAACACAATCATCTGTTGTTATTGTAAACTCCTTATGTTACTCACCATGATGAGCTTTTGTCTTGATCCTTGATATGGTTACCTGATATATTTTGAGCATATGCAGAGTTGTAAACATCTATCGTTGTTTATCTCGGATTTTACATTGAAACTAAATGTTTTGAAAACCTTGTGCCTTGATTTCTATGATAAATATAGTTTGAAAAAGCGATATACCAATGCAGTTGACAAGTCATTACCATTGATACTAAACATCAACTAGCTGGCATTTTTACAAAACCTCCAAGTGAAGAACAATTTGATTTCATAAGAAGAGAATTAGGAATGTTGATGTGTCCGAATAGATAAACTAGTTAAAATTATTTTTTGGACTTTATTGAATGATCAAATAACTTGATTGCCATTACATAACATGTGTTTTGTCTGTTAGGATCGGAGCGGCACTAAGAGGGGGGGGTGAATTAGTGCAGCGGATTAAAACTTCGATTTTAATCAAAATCTTTCGTACGTTAAGAACGAAACTTGAGAAATTTAACTTGAAGGCGTATTCTTGAAGTTGCGCAGCAAGAGTAATAAGGAACTAAAGCAGTAAGAAGATTTGCAGTAATGTAAATGACAATAATAAAGAGCAAACCAGAGATTACGCCGATTTTTAGAGTGGTTCGGTCAAATGACCTACTCCACTTGCGAGGCCCCTCTTCGATGAGGCTCTCACCTTCCACTAGCAAGTCTCTTGAAATGGAAGGGTAAACACCCCTCTTACAACCTTTTACAAGCAGCTCAACCTCTTACAAATTTTCAATAAGAAAGAAGGAGGAGAACTCTCTAGCAAATTGAAAACAAGACTTGCTAAGACTTTCTAAGACTTTTCTCTCAATCAAAATGCTTCTCAAAAGTTGTAACCTCAGCTGAGATTTGAGGGGTATTTATAGGCATCAAGAGGATTCAAATTTTGGGCTTCAAAATTTGAATTCTCTTAGGGTTCCCGGTGCTGGTGGTGCCACCGCCCAACCAGGCGGTGCCACCGCCCAGCGCTCGGGTGCTGGACGGTGCAACCGCCCAGCCAAGGAGGTGTCACCGCCCAGCTCTCGGGTGCTGGGCGGTGCCACCGCCTACAGTGTTTTCAGCCCGACTACAGTGTTTTCAGCCACTAGTTGGGCTTCAATCTTGGCTCTCTAGTTCGCTGGTTTAGCTTAATTTTTAGCCTAAACCAACTCTGACTTTGGGCCCAGTTGGCCCCTAACCAGGATATAGGATTATCTCTTAATCCTAATCCTAATTACAAGTGGACTACATAACCAAAACACATCCTAAGCAAATTTTCAACCGCGAACGTCGAGTCTTGTTCTGGCGAGCTTTCCGACGAACTTTCTGCCGACGGGCTTCTAGCAAGCTCCCGAACTTGTGATGACTTTAATGAGTAGCCGAGCCTTCTCGGTGATCTCCGTGAACCTCCGACGATCTCTTCGGCGAACTTCCGAAAATTCCGACAGGTTCCCGATTTCTTCTCGGTTGGTTCTAGCAGCATCTCCGACGATTCTTCGGACTCTTAAACGTCCATCGAACTTGACTCCGGTATTCTCGCTTTGTGTTTTCTGGTTATCGTAGTTAATCCTGCACACTTAACTCAATAATATGGATTAGATCAAATAACCCATCAATTGATTTTATCATCAAAATCTGAGATTCAACAATCTCCCCCTTTTTGATGATGACAATCAATTGATGACGGAGTTAAACGTAACTCCCCCTATCTATATGCCATATTATGAGAAGATAAAACACTTGAATTTCATCATTGAATTCAAGTATAAACTGATAAGCTCTAACCGTAGAACTTATCGTTATTCTCATTAAGCATAATGTAAATGTGAAACTTTAATAAAAATCTTTTTCAAGTCGAAAGATAAGAGACAAATTTTACTATGACAAGAGATAAAGATTTTCAACTTGAATTGCATGATTATACATTTTAGACATGTATTCAATATGATCCATCAATCTTACGATATTTTCAAGGATTTTGCAAGGCATATAAGATAATCATCGATCGATTACTTTTCTCAAGGATTTTGCAATTCATATTTTGTCATGCTATTAAGAATGATATAAGTCATCACTTTTCTCCCCCTTTGTCATCAACAAAAAGGAAAATGAGACTTGAAGCACATATTTTGTCATACAACGATTTTATCATTAAAAATTAAGTATGCAAAAATATTTACGCAGAGTTCATTTTAGAGGAAAATTCAGCATACATTCATATTATCTAATCTCTTCTTTCTATGAATAATAGAAATTGTAGATGTATAAGAGAGAGATTGGGATAAAAAAATTCAAGTAGTAATTTCACGAAGTCAAGATCATAATTCGAATACAAACTCATTCAAATCGTCAAATTCATGAAAATCTCAACATTACTTTTTAATCATCACATAAGGCATTTAAAGAATTTTTGAAACATAGGAGAATAATGAATTTAAGCATACAATGTTTCAATCAAATTCAAGTCATTAATGCCAATACTTTCATATTTGTAAGTATCAATTCATGAATGCCAAAAGATATTATTTGTGATTCCAATTTTGCAAGATCAAGATTATGATTTAGATAAAACTTATTTTAATCAAATCGCTAACTTGAAATTCATAATCAAGTCATCAAAGTCGATTTCGAGATTTCACAACATGTCATATGGAATTTGAAGGAGAATGAGAGATGGAAAGAAGATGAAAAACTTTACGGAAAATCCAATCAAACATGTTTATTGTTTAGGGACAATTTAACATACCTAATTCCCTTCTAATGAATTCAAATTGGTCTTCATTCAAGGCTTTTGTGAATATATCTGCTAATTGATGCTTTGTGTCAATGAATTCTAGAACAACATTATTGTTAAGGACATGATCGCGTATGAAATGATGCCTAACGTCGATGTGCTGAGTTCTAGAATGCTGAATTGGATTTTTAGTGAGGCATATGGCACTAGTATTATCGCATTTTATGGGAATATTTTCAAGGTGAATTCCATAGTCTTCTAATGTATTTTTCATCCAAATTACTTGTGCACAACATGCACTTGCAGCAATGTATTCGGCTTCCGCCGTAGATAGTGCAACTGAATTTTGTTTCTTGGAAGTCCAAGAAACAAGTGCATGTCCTAAAAATTGGCCTGTTCCGGATGTACTTTTTCTATCTATCCTGCATCCGCCAAAATCGGCATCTGCATAAGCTATTAGATCAAATTTTTCAGATTTTGGATACCACAATCCTAAATTTGGAGTTCCTTTAAGATACCTAAATATTCTTTTAACACTCTTAAGATGAGATAATTTAGGATTAGATTGAAACCTAGCGCAAAGTCCTACACTAAACATAATATCCGGTCTAGTCGCAGTGAGGTAGAGTAGACTACCTATCATTCCCCTATATGTTTTTTGATCGAAACTTTCACCATTTTCATCCATATCTAACTTAGTCGCAGTACTCATAAGGGTGTTTATTGCTTTTGAATTATCCATGTTAAATCGTTTTAACAATTCTAATGTATATTTGGATTGGTTAAGAAATATACCATCACTAAGTTGTTTGATTTGTAATCCCAAAAAGAAAGTTAATTCACCCATTAAACTCATTTCAAATTCAAGACTCATACATTTGGCAAATGATTCACATAGTGATTCATCCGAAGAGCCAAACACAATATCGTCAACATAAATTTGCACAATAAGAAAATTATTTTCAAAATGTTTAATAAACAATGTAGTATCAACCTTGCCTTTGGTAAAATTATTTAAAATAAGAAAGGAACTAAGCCTTTCATACCAAGCTCTAGGAGCTTGTTTTAAGCCATAGAGAGCTTTAGTCAATTTGAATACATGATTAGGGAGAAGAGATTTTTCAAATCCGGGAGGTTGTTCGACAAATACTTCTTCGGAAATAAAGCCATTCAAGAAAGCACTTTTAACATCCATTTGAAATAGTTTAAAATTATTACTACTAGCATAGGCAAGGAGCATCCTTATGGCTTCTAATCGAGCCACGGGAGCGAAGGTTTCTTCGTAATCGATACCTTCTTCTTGGTTGAAACCTTTGGCCACTAATCTAGCCTTGTTTCTAACCACGATACCATTTTCGTCTTGCTTGTTTCTAAAGACCCACTTAGTACCTATGACTAAGTGGTCACTTGGTCTAGGAACAAGCTTCCATACCTCATTCCTCTCAAATTGGTTCAATTCTTCTTGCATTGCAATGATCCAAAAATCATCTTTTAAGGCTTCGTCAATGCATTTAGGTTCAATTTGAGAAAGGAAAGCGGCGTTAGCACAGAAATTTTTAAAAGAAGAACGAGTTTGAACCCCTTTTGATGTATCTCCTATAATTTGCTCTTTTGGATGAGCATCTACATACTTCCATTCTTTTGGTAAAGAAATTTCGGAAGAAGATGCATTCAAATGGCTATTTTGAGGAGAGGGTTCATTTAAATTCAAATTATCAAAACCAAGATCATCATCAAAATCATTTTTCTTTAAATCGGAAATTTCATTAAAAACTACATTAATAGACTCTTCAATTACTAAAGTTCTTTTATTAAAAACCTGAAAAGCTTTAGAAATGGAAGAGTAGCCAAGAAAGATGCCTTCATCGGATTTAGCATCATATTTTCCTAAAGCATCCCTTTCATTTAAAATAAAGCATTTACAACCAAAAACTTTAAAATAGGAGATGTTTGGTTTTTTGTTATTCCATAATTCATAGGGAGTTTTGGATAAGAATGGTCTTATTAGGACTCTATTCATGATGTAGCAAGCCGTATTTACGGCTTCGGCCCAAAAATACTTAGGTAAACTATGTTCATTCAACATAGTTCTTGCCATTTCTTGTAGGTTTCTATTTTTCCTTTCAACTACTCCATTTTGTTGAGGATTTCTTGGAGTTGAGAAGTTGTGATTGTACCCATTACTTTCGCAAAAATTTTGAAAGTCACGGTTTTGGAATTCACCACCGTGATCACTCCGAATTGATGAAATCATGAAGCCTTTTTCGTTTTGAGTGAGTTTACAAAATTTAGAGAAACACTTGAAGCAATCACTTTTGTGAGCTAAGAAATAGGTCCAAGTGTATTTAGAGTAGTCATCCACAATCACAAAAGCATATTTGCTTCCACCTAGACTTGTTGTATCAATTGGTCCAAATAGGTCCAAATGGATCAATTGTAATGGTCTAGTAGTGCTAATTTGATTTTTTGGTTTGAAGCTTGTTTTTATTTGTTTGCCTAGTTGACATGCATCGCATACTTTGTCCTTAATAAACTTTATATTTGAAATTCCTCGTACTAATTCTTGAGATGAGATCTTAGATATTGTTTTCATGCTTGCATGGCCTAATCTCCTATGCCAAAGCCAAGCATCATCATTTACTGCGGAGAAGCACATTTCATTATTTAGTTCATCAAGATTGATGGTATAGACATTATTTTGTTTTAAAGCAATCATAGTCATGTTATGATTTGGTTTTTCAATAATGCACATATTTGATTCAAATCTAACGATGTAACCTTTATCGCATAGTTGACTAATACTCAAGAGATTATGTTTCAATCCATCAACTAGTAAGACATCATCAATGGAAAAATTAAATTTGTTACCAATAGTTCCCTTGCCAATGATTTTGCCCTTGTTGTTGTCTCCGAAGGTAACGTACCCTTCTTCTTTGGTAGTGAGCATAGAGAAATGAGATGGATCTCCAGTCATATGTCTTGAGCATCCACTATCGAGATACCATCTCTTGCTCCTAGCTTGTGGGTTTGTCTACAAAAGAGGATGATTTTTAGGTACCCATTTGATTTTGGGTGCCTCAAAAATTGACCCACTAACTTTGTTATTTATGATTGAATTCTTTATAGTTCCTTTAGGAACTCATATTAATTTTTGTGAACTAATTTTCCTAAATGGGCATTTGTAGGCAATATGTCCGGATTTGCAACAAAAGTTGCATTTCATATAAGAGGAAACATGTAATGTAGGTCCTTTTATGAAAGTGGTAGGATTTTGATGTAATCCTTTTACAAATCCAATTCCATTTCTATTTGCGATGTGACCCTTGTGTGCAAGGATCATATCTAATCCTTTGCTACCAACCTTAAACTTGTTTAAGGTTTCCTTAAGAAGCAAATTTTCATTTTTTATTGCTTCTAAGTGCTCACACTTAGGGCATGGAGGAGTTTGAAGACTATCAAACTTATCTTGTAGCAAAGCATGCTCTTTCTTTAAGATACTTAACTTCTTGCTAACAGTTCTACATTCATCAAATAATTCATGAAAAGCGATAGATAGTTCTTCAAAAGATAAATCTTCATTAAATAAATCACATACCTCTTCTCCTAACGCCATTAGCGCGTAATGAGCAACTTGCTCGGTGTTGGACTCCTCTTCTTCGGACGCGCTTGAATCATCCCATGTTGCCTTGAGCGCTTTCTTCTTTGATGTCCTCTTTTTGGCTTGAGGACAATCGTTCTTATAGTGTCCTGATTTTTTGCATTCATAGCAAATCACTTGGTCCTTCTTTTGTTCAAATTTATTTTTTGTATTATTCTTAAATCTGTTCTTTCTTAAATATTTTTTAAATTTTTGAGTCAAAAGTGCAATGTCATTGTCACTGTCCTCATCACTTGATGTTCCTTTCAAGTGGTCTTCTTGTGATTTGAGTGTCATATCCTTCCTGTTCTTTGGAAGGGGGTTCTCGAGCTCGTCATGAGCTTGACATGTCATTTCGTAGGTCATTAGAGACCCAATGAGTTCTTCAAGAGGGAATGCTTTAAGGTCTTTAGCCTCTTGAATGGCCGTAACTTTTGGATCCCAACTTTTAGGGAGGGATCTTAAGATTTTAGTTACTAGTTCAAAGTTAGTAAAATCTTTACCAAGAGCTTTGAGTCCATTGATGACATCCGTAAACCGGGTGTACATGTCTCCGATGGACTCACTTGGTTTCATTCGGAAAAGTTCGTAAGAGTGCACAAGGATGTTGATTTTGGACTCTTTCACTCGGCTAGTGCCTTCATGAGTGACCTCAAGAGTTCTCCAAATATCAAAAGCTGAATCACACATTGAAACACGATTAAATTCGTTTTTGTCTAGTGCACAAAATAAGGCATTCATAGCCTTTGCATTTAAAGCAAAAACCTTCTTCTCCGATTCATCCCATTCGCTCATCGGAAGAGAAGATTTTTGAAATCCATTCTCGACAATAGACCAAAGCTCAAAGTCCATAGAAATGAGGAAGATTCTATTGCGAGTCTTCCAATATGTGTAATCCGACCCATTAAACAAAGGTGGTCGTGCAATAGAATGGCCCTCTTGCATGCCGGAGTAAGCCATCTCTCTTGGGTATTAAACCAAATATGAGAGATAACCTTGCTCTGATACCACTTGTTAGGATCGGAGCGGCACTAAGAGGGGGGGGTGAATTAGTGCAGCGGATTAAAACTTCGATTTTAATCAAAATCTTTCGTACGTTAAGAATGAAACTTGAGAAATTTAACTTGAAGGCGTATTCTTGAAGTTGCGCAGCAAGAGTAATAAGGAACTAAAGCAGTAAGAAGATTTGCAGTAATGTAAATGACAATAATAAAGAGCAAACCAGAGATTACGCCGATTTTTAGAGTGGTTCGGTCAAATGACCTACTCCACTTGCGAGGCCCCTCTTCGATGAGGCTCCCACCGTCCACTAGCAAGTCTCTTGAAATGGAAGGGTAAACACCCCTCTTACAACCTTTTACAAGCAGCTCAACCTCTTACAAATTTTCAATAAGAAAGAAGGAGGAGAACTCTCTAGCAAATTGAAAACAAGACTTGCTAAGACTTTCTAAGACTTTTCTCTCAATCAAAATGCTTCTCAAAAGTTGTAACCTCAGCTGAGATTTGAGGGGTATTTATAGGCATCAAGAGGATTCAAATTTTGGGCTTCAAAATTTGAATTCTCTTAGGGTTCCCGGTGCTGGTGGTGCCACTGCCCAACCAGGCGGTGCCACCGCCCAGCGCTCGGGTGCTGGACGGTGCAACCGCCCAGCCAAGGAGGTGTCACCGCCCAGCTCTCGGGTGCTAGGCGGTGCCACCGCCCAGGTAGGCGGTGCCACCGCCTACAGTGTTTTCAGCCCGACTACAGTGTTTTCAGCCACTAGTTGGGCTTCAATCTTGGCTCTCTAGTTCGCTGGTTTAGCTTAATTTTTAGCCTAAACCAACTCTGACTTTGGGCCCAGTTGGCCCCTAACCAGGATATAGGATTATCTCTTAATCCTAATCCTAATTACAAGTGGACTACATAACCAAAACACATCCTAAGCAAATTTTCAACCGCGAACGTCGAGTCTTGTTCTAGCGAGCTTTCCGACGAACTTTCTGCCGACGGGCTTCTAGCAAGCTCCCGAACTTGTGATGACTTTAATGAGTAGCCGAGCCTTCTCGGTGATCTCCGTGAACCTCCGACGATCTCTTCGGCGAACTTCCGAAAATTCCGACAGGTTCCCGATTTCTTCTCGGTTGGTTCTAGCAGCATCTCCGACGATTCTTCGGACTCTTAAACGGCCATCGAACTTAACTCCGGTGTTCTCGCTTTGTGTTTTCTGGTTATCGTAGTTAATCCTGCACACTTAACTCAATAATATGGATTAGATCAAATAACCCATCAATTGATTTTATCATCAAAATCCGAGATTCAACATTGTCTTCATGATTGTATTTGAAAATCTGTAGCATAGTCTTGGCTGAATACATGAAAGAATTCATCTCATTTTCGGACTCGCTTAATAGTTGGAATACTAAAAATCAAATTTTCTCATACACTCTTATGAAAAATATTCTTTTTAAATGGATTTGATGAAATGATTCCTGCTTATGAATTCCATCTTGAAATATGAATGATAGTATTTTTACTTGCAAAAAGCTGTTTCAAACACATATCTTGACTCAAAGTAAACTCACAAATAGCTGGAATCACAAATAGCTTTCCTCCTTCTGCACAAAGGATTATAACAAAAAAAAGGAAGGAAGAAGTATTCAAAGCAATCTACGTATCATGCCTTCCTTTATATGCTTGATAACTTGCTCATATTGTTCTCCTGGTATCACATCTACCATGCTTTTTGTTGATGACAAATGGGGAGAAATATATGAATTGATGCTATAAACACTGATGCTATGATTATACCATGCTTGTATCACCAAGAGATATATGAACAGATGCCATGCATTAATTTGCATTATGCCTTGTATCGTGTCAAGATATCAAACAAAAAACTTACATCGTAATTTTACGAGTTGATATCTTACCGTGTGATGAAATGCAATACTTGCTAAAATATTTGAAATGTGTACATCATGTAATGATGTCAAAATCTTACTTCGCAGTTTTACATGTTGATATCTTACAATATGATGAATTGCTACTATTACCATCATTCAAACTTGTAATGTAAAATTTGAAAATGAATGTCAAGCCTTGACATCATCTTCAGAGAGATACATCATGATAGGAATCATGATGGGAATATTGATAAGTTCAAATGACTTTAACTTATCAATATGTCTCTTGAATTCTTAAGGTTTTGAATTCAAGAATTACTTATCTCAAGTATGGCATATAGACAGGGGGAGTTAAGGTTAACTCCATTATCAATTGATTGTTATCATCAAAAAGGGGGAGATTGTTGAATCTCAGATTTTGATGATGAAGTCAATTGTCATTTGTTGTCTAATCTATGTGTTGAGATAAGTGTGCAGGATTAACTACGATGAAAGTTAGACATGCAGCAGGAGTTGCGCCGGAGTCAAGACAATGATCACGTTGGGAGTTCGAGAGTTCGACGGAAGTTCGGACAGTCGTCGGAAGTTCTACGGGAACAAATCCGAGAAGTCCATAAGCTTGCCAAAAGAAGCTCATCGGAACTCGCCAAGTGGATCGTCGCAAGTCCAGGAGTTTGCTGGAAGTCCGCAGGAGCATCACCGAGGGTTCATCGGATGATCGACGGAAGTTCGCCGGAAACTCGCCGGAAGAAGTGATTGACACACCGGAGCAAGCTGCAGAAATTGTCTTAGGAATTATCGTAGTTAGCACATTGATTTAGTTGGAAATGGGAGGTGATCCCATTAACTTAATCTTGGGGCAATTGGGCCCCTAAACAAACCCAAATTGGGCCGAATGGATCAACCCATTCGGACCCTGGTTGCTGTGGGAGGTGCAACCGCCCAAGCCAGGAGGTGGCACCGCCTGGGCTCAGTCTTCGAGCGAGACTGGGCGGTGCAACCTCCCCTGACAGGAGGTGGCACCGCCTGAGCTCGGTCTTCGAGCTCTGCCAGGCAGTGCAACCGCCTCATTCAGGAGGTGCAACCGCCTGAGCTCGGTCTTCGAGCTCTGGCAATAGGTGCAACCGCCCCTGACAAGAGGTAGCACCGCCTAGAGGCTCAGTCTTCGAGCTCTGCCAAGCGGTGCAACTGCTCCAGTCAGGAGGTGCAACCGCTTGATCCCGGAATTCTGGGAATTGACAGTTTTGAGCTCCAAATTTGAACTGGGTTGGGGCCTATAAATACCCCACCCATTCAGCACTGAAAGAGCATGAACTTACACCGAAATCTTGATCTTTTTCTGTGATTCTTAGAGCTCAAAATTATTGTAAAGGCCAAAAGTTCTTCTCCCTCTATTCTTCCAATTTCTGAGTTGTAAAGAGAAGAGAGAAAATTCTGTAAGGGTTGTCTCCTAAGCCCGTCAAAAGGAGTGAAACTGTAAAAAGATGGTTGGCCTTTGCCTATTGAAGGAAGGCCTCTAGTTGACGTCGGTGACCTCGTCGGTGGAGGAAGCCAAAAGTGGAGTAGGTCAAGATTGACCGAACCACTCTAAATCTCGGTTTGCATTTACTTTGAGCATATTATCTTTACTGCAAACCTCCTCTGAAGCTTACTACTTTCTGCGCATATACGATCGGGTTTCAAGCCTTTCACTTTCCGAATCAGCGTTTATACGTAAATCTATTTTTTCGTACGATCATCATATTTCAGATTGCGTTTACGTTTTGAGCTCTACCATAACTGCAAACTGCCTTTATACTCTTGCTTAAACTGCATCTTGCCTAATCAAGTGATTTACAAATCAGCATTTAGACGTAAATCAATTTCTTCGTATGAACGTCGTATTTCAGTTTGCGCCTATATTCTGGTTTTCATCATAGCTGCAAACTGCCTTCATAGATTGACTTTAACATCATCTTGCTTAGAATCGGCTTTCACACAAAAATCGTTTTTATCGTTCGAACGTAGTTTCGTTTTAATCGCAGAAAGTTTTCCGCTGCACTAATTCACCCCCCCCTCTTAGTGCTCTTTATCCTAACATATTGGATATCCAATAAGATAGGAACTCCGACGGATATCTCATATTTGAACCTCTACTCATCGTAATGCCTACCATATGTGTTTGACCCTCTAAGCCCAATATCGAGCTAGCCGTGAGTCATACTTATTAGAGCTCCTTCTAGCTCAATGAATTATTATCTCCATAATAATTCACTCGATTCATCGACTGCGGACGTACTAGGCCACTACGCCGTAATCCCTAGACGATATAGGGGAATCCAATCCATTGGACTTGTCTGTCCTCAGTTATCATGTACCTATAGTCTCTTATCCATCTAATATTCTAGAGACCGTATACTGGGCATAGTATTGTCAGACCCATACGATTTTTACTCGAGTCTCGCTCTAATCGAATTCTCTTGAAGAACTCTTTCTCTTTCAATCCGAATGACCCTGGCCAAGGATTTGTTTAAGCAAGAACACATAAGATATTTCTCTCATACCACCGAGAGTGGATGATCCTCTATCGACACTCAATAGTCCTCATAAGATTGGCTACCACCCCCGATGACCAACTATGCTAGATCTTGAACCTCCAGACTTATGAATATGGTATCAAAGAATGGAGTACTCATACATGACATCCTTGGTGTCTCAAGTTTAAGGACTAGATAAACCATTGGAACTACGGAATCATTGTCTAATAATAAGGTATCATCAACCATCCAACATTTTGTAAGCCGATTAATTAGTGAACTCATTCTCCAATGAGCACCTGTACTATATCCCTAGTGTTCCCGCATGAGCAATATAAGACCAACTGCATCTATCATATGGACGGGTATACAGTACACTAGCCTATCCGGTTATCTCGATGTCCCTCTCGAGTAACCTATGACAAGGATTATTCAAGATCTATGTTTAAAGGCGAATCGATCTCATTATCATGATTTTATCATAATATGATTCTTATTGCACATATCCATGTACATCACAATATATTCAAGTAATATGTAATATAAAGTGATAAATTACCAAATAATAATAATAAGCAAAAAGATTGTGTGTCAAGTCATACGTGTCATCACTCATGTAATTGGCTTATAGGCCACCTATGACTAGTAGAAACTGTACATAACATTTGACATGCACTTAAAGTCATACAATTCTCAGAATCATTTTAAAGACACGAAAAGCTTTAGACATAGAGGAGTAACATGTAATAATATCCTTTATTTCTGAAATTTATGTATAGACCTATTTGTAAATCGTAGGACCTATATGTAAATATAGAAATTTTAAGAACTAAATTGTTACATTACAAAAAAAAAAGGAAAAAAAAAGGAAATAGAGAGAGAAGTTGTAGGGCATTGGGCAGAAGACGAGAAGTAGAGAAGAAGGGAAGAAGAGGAGAAGACGAGGAGAAGAAGAAGAGGAGGAGAAGAAAAGAAGAAGAAGAAGAAGAAGAAGAAGAAGAAGAAGAAGAAGGAGAAGAGAGGGAAGAGGGAGAGGAGAGAGAGGTAGCTGCATCAGCTAGGGCTGCAGCACCTCTGTTTCCCATAAGAGAAAATAGAGGAGAGGATGTGTGTGGCGTCGGGGAGGAGAAGGGAAGAAGAGGAGAAGAAGAGAAGAGTAAGAGGGAGAGGAAAGGGAGGTGGCTGCAGCTAGGGCGGCGGCACTTCTGTTTCCTGCACGATGAAATAGAGGAGGTGTGGGGCATCGGGGAGGAGAAGGGAAGAAGAGGAGGAAGAGAAGAAGAAGATGCAGGAGAAGAGGCTGCGGCACCTCTATTTCCCACAGGAGGAAACAGAGGAGAAGAGAGGCAGTGCGTTGGGGAAAAGAAGGGGAGGAAGGAGAAGAAGAAGAAGAAGAAGAAGAAGGGAAGGAGAGGGAAGAAGAGGAGGGAAAGAAGAAGGGGCTGCGGCTGCGGCGGTGGTAGCTACAGCTGGAAGAGAAGAAGAAGAGGAAGAAGAGCAGGAGAGGAAGAAGAAGCTGCGGTTGTTGCTGTGGTCGAGGCTATGACCATGGTTGTGGCTGCGGCTGCGACTGCAGCAGCTGCATCAGCAAAAGAAGGAGAGGAAGTGGGGAAGGTGGTTGTGGCCATAGCTGTGGCCGCAGCTATGGCCGCAACAGCTATGTTTGGGAAAGAGAAAGAAAGGAAGGAAAAAAAAAAATATGGGGACTACAGCCGTGGTTCTGGCTATGGCGGATGCGGCTGCGACTGCAGCAGCGGTATCTATGAAAGAAGAGGACGTAGAACGTAGTACAGTGGAAGGGGCTGCGGTTGTGAGAATGGTTGTGGTCGTGGCTGCTGCTGCGACTGCGACTGTAGCAGAGGCAGTGGCTACAGCAGCTGCATTTGGGAAAGAAAAAATAAAAGGAATTGGAGTACGGGAGAGTAGATGACTATGTCTCTATGTACTGCACGAGCTATAGTTGTAGAGGAAGAAAGAAGACAGATGTAGAAAATGAAACAGGGAGAGGACGCGGAGGAAAAGTAGAAGAAGGATTTGGGCTTACACCTTCTTCGGATCTTTGGTTCAAAGCCTTCCAAAAGCAAGTGTTTTGATATTTTCTATTACAATTCCAACTCTACTTTTTGCCTTGAATATAAAAACTTTGAACTGTTCTAGTCTTGCATTTCATACATCTCTTGTTTAGACGTAATGATTTGAATATGAAAAACTTCCGAGATTCTGATCCTTCCACCTTGTTATAGTTATAAATCCTTACACATATTTCCAATTTTGATAAAACTTATTTGATCAGAATATAGACTCATAAACCTTTCTTTTGATATCTTATTTAAAGGATTTAGAGTAAGTTTGCCTTCCCAAACTTCTGTTTTAGTTGATCCTATGGATTTTGCAAAACAGGGATCGTAACTTTGATCTTTTGATACCGAACTGCCTATAAGTCCCTGTGGGAAACTCCGATTTGTTCAAAGCATATTTTATTGGAAACTAGACTCGTAGATATTTCTTTTGATATATGGATTGAAAGATTTAGAGTCTAAACACCTACCTAGTTATCTGTTGAATCTGATCCTATAAATTCCACAAAAGAGAGATTTGTTCTTTGACCTTTGTTTACCAAATTATTTGTAACTCTTTATTGGGAACTTAAATTCATATGAAGCTTATTTTATCTGAAATTAGATTGAAATATATTTTCAATGATATATTTCTTGAGTAAATTAGAGCACAATTGTTCAATGTGCCTTTTAAATTTTGTCAGAAATCGAGCTTTGGTCGATTTCGCCTATTCTTGTTCCATTCCCTTTGAAAATTGATGTTATCTGGTATTCTTTCTTCAATTGAGCTATATATTACCACTTTGAATTCTTATATGCTCTTGTCCTTAAATTATTTGTGTTCTTGAAACTTTTTATGTAAAGTTTATATTGTATCGCATTGTTTCGTATGGACACATGTATATTCTGTTGTTCCGCATATGCTTTTGATGTGTGCCAAAATCCTTGTATACTCTTACCTTTAGTTCCTTTCAAGTTTGAATGCATTTGTGAAAGATTATATTTACATCGTATTGACTCATAAAGGCACATATATGTTTCATTGTTCTACATGTGCTAATTTTATTGTTCACATTGTCCTTTTGTACTATGGTGTTTGTGGGATACTGTAAGCCTTTGCCAGAAATGGTAAAGAGAGTTATGCATAGAGCTTGTGATGCTCTGCCGACCCCCTCTGACTTCACCTCTCCCAAATGTAGGAGACTTATATCTGGTGGTTATTCAGAAATGGATGAATCACATTCTGTCTGTGGTCCCACTATAGCTTCTGTATATTTGATATGATATCTAGAGCTTTGGTTATGTTTTTCTATACATGCTTTGGATAAGAATGATATGAATGCAATGTCAAATATGTCGTTTGAGCTTCTGTTTCATATTTGTTCTTTGATATACTCCAAAATGGTTCATATACCATTGATATGCTATGAAATATTTCATATGTTATTGATATGTTCTAAAATGCTCCCTATGCCTTTAAAATGTTCATACACCATTGATATGTTTCGAAATATTTTATATATCATTGATATGTTTTGAAATGTTACATTTGTCATTGATATACTCCGAAACATTTTATATGCCATTGATAAGCTCCGAAATGTTTCACTCGTTATTGATATGTTCTGAAAAATTTCCTACGCCATTGATATACTCCAAAATGTTTCATTTGCCATTGTTATACTCTGAAATATTCCATATACCATTGATATGCTCCGAAACATCTCATACGCTATTGATATGTTCCAATTACTCCATACTCCATTTGTTATGAACCAAATATGTTTTGATTGAAATGACATTTATGATTTTGTATCTAATGAGATGGTATCTTTGAATCTCTTGTATTCTGTCTTGCATTATGATACCTTACTTATTTGAAATTGCTCCTTTTGTTCTGGATATGTTTTATCACTTGCTGAGTTGTTTTTAGCTCATTCCATTGTTATATAAATCTTTCAGGTTAGCTTGCCACTCTTTGAGATGTTTGAATTGGGCTGAGACATTGGAGAGCTATTCAGAATTATGGGTAAGTCTTGTTGGTTATGTTATTGTTGTATAAGCATATTTTGTATATAATAAAATGTTGTCGATGAACCTAAATGGATATATCATGTAAAAGTGTTAGAAGATCTCTCTTATTTAGAATTTCAGAATGTTAAGTTTAGTTTACAATGATTTGAACTGGTGGTAAATGGTTGGAGTTCTGATTATATAAATTGTTTAGCTTATGGATTTATAAGTGTTGTTAATGTTTTGTTAAGTTGGTTTGGGTTTCCATAAATGTGAACTATCGAGTGATGTGATATATGATTATAAACTACATAGGTTTTATGGATATGAATTTGAATGAATGTTTCTCAGTGTCCTCAAATATTAATTTGGATCCTGGATTGATTGTGATAGAAAATTTTAATATTATCAGTTTGAGGGGGCATAATAGAGATGGTATCAGAGCATGGTTTGAGGTTCACTGAAATATTTGATATGTTGACATGCAAAATATATTGAGGTCTAGTGAATTATAGTGATCAGTGGAAATTTTTTTTAATGCATTTTAGAAATCTAGGATGACGAGGATATTTTATCCTCTTATTTGATCTACTTTTGATCAATTAAGTGGGATGAAAGGGTTGATCAGGGATATCAAATCATAGTGGCGCAGCGAAAGCGTGGTGAACATAATCCATTAGTGGTAGAAAAATGGATGATGTGACTGGCGAAGATATTTGATGTACGAAATTATTCTAATGATAAAATAAATTTCTGGAGATCAAGGACAGGAATAGCAAGGACAAGTTTACCAATAAAAATATAATTAGAAAATGAATTAGAAAGTGATAACAAGAGGGTCAAGACATCTGGATTTGTAAAGGGAAGTCACCACAATAGACTCAATCTTGTGTAAAATGTGAGTTAAATTATAAAAAAAGTTTGTATTTGTGGATGACTAGAGCCTATTTTGCTTATGGAAAGTTGGATCATAAAATAAAAGACTGTCCTTTGAACAAGAAGAAAAAGTCACTGCCTCCTAAATCATCAGCCCATGTCAGAGTATCTGTTATCATTGAATATAATTCTAAAGTTTCTGAATCAATGGTCAAAGGTATTATCTATGTTTCTGAAAGAATATCGAAATTTGTTTGACTATGAGTCCCATCTATGATTTGATTCATAATATTTTGCTCATCACTTGGGTATTCAACCTAGCCCACTAGATTATATGCTATATATAAATATGACTATTGAGGAATTTTTTGACAACAAGCTTGATCTGGTCCTCTTATCTGATTTATATTGGAGAACACGAACTATTTACTGATTTGGTTCTCCTAGAGATTTGGAGTTTTGATATTATACTTGGTATGGATTGACTATCTTCTTATCATACCAGTATATATTATTACACAAAAATGATCACTTTTTGCATATTAGATTAGTCCATCTTTTATTTTGAGAGTATTATACATGATTTATTTCATTATCTAATGTATCCTAGGATGACTTACCTAGATTACCTCCAAACGTGACTTTGCTTTTGATTTGGTCCTTGGGACAATCCCAATATCTAAGCCTCTCTACAGAATGACACCATTTGAGTAAGTGAAATTGAAAAAGTAACTACAAGGACTATTAGATAAGGGTTTTTCTTGGCTTAGTATTTCATCATGGGGTGCTATGGTGTTAGTTAAGAAGATGAGTGAAACATTGAGACTTTATATTAATTGTAGACAATTGAATCAGGTGACCATCAAAAATAAGTATCCTCTATGTAGAAGTGATAACTTGTTTCCTCTACCTAGAAGTGACAACTTGTTTAATCAACTACAGGGTGCATAAGTATTTTTCAAGATTGAACGAAATCATAAATATTCTGATCCTTCTACCTTATTTTAGCTATAAATCCCTGCATAGATTTTCAATTTCGATAAAACATATTTGATCAAAATATGAGCTCATAAACCTTTCTTTTGATATCTTATTTAAAGGATTTGGAGTAAGGCAAGCCTGCTCAAACTTCTGTTTTAGTTGACCCTATAGATTTTATGAAACAAGGATCATAACTTTTGACCTTTTGATACCGAACTACTTATAAGTCCCTGTTGGAAACTCTGATTCATTCAAAGCTTATTTTATTGGAAACTAGACTCGTATATATTTCTTTTGATATATGGATTGAAAGATTTGGAGTTCAAACACCTACCCAGTTATCTGTTGAATTTGACTCTATGAATTCTACAACATAGAGATTTGTTCTTTGACATTTGGTTACCAAATTATTTGTAACTCTCTGTTGGGAACTTAAATTCATATGAAGCTTATTTTAACTGAAATTAGATAGAAATATCTTTCCAATGATATATTTCCTGAGTAAATTAGAGCACAATTGATAGTTTTAATCAATTGTTCAATGTGCTTTTCAAATTCTGTCAGAAATCGAGCTTTGGTCAGTTTCGCCTGTTCTTGTTCCATTCCCTTTAGAAATTGATTTCATCTAACATTCTTTCTTTAATTAAGCTTTATATTACCGCTTTAAATTCTTGTATGCTCTTATCCTTAAATTATTTATATTTTTGAAACCTTTTATGTAAAGTTTATATTGTATCACATTGTTTCGTATGGACACATGTATATTCCGTTGTTCCGCATGTGCTTTTGATATATGCCAAAATCCTTGTATACTCTTGCCTTTAGTTCCTTTCAAGTTTGAATGCATTTGTGAAAGATTATGTTTGCATTGTATTGATGTTTCGTTGTTCCGCATGTGCTTCCGATATGTGCTAATTTTATTATTCGCATTGTCCCTTTGTACTATGGTGTTTGTGGGATACTGTGAACCTTTGCTAGAAATGGTAAAAGGAGTTATGCATAGAGCCTGCAATGCTCTGCCGGCCCCCACTGACTTCACATAGACATGGGTGGATAGAGCTCCCAAACGTGAGAGACTTCTATTTTGTAGTCATTCAGAAATAGATGAACCACATTCTGTCTGTGGTCCCACTGCACCTTCTGTATGTTTGATATGATATCTAGAGCTTTAGTTACGTTTTTCTATACATGCTTTGGATAAGAATGATATGAATACAACGTCAAATACAACATTTAAGCTTCTATTTCGTATTTGTTCTTTGATATGCTCCAAAATGATTCATATGTCGTTGATATGCTCTGAAATATTTCATATACTATTGATATGTTCTGAAATACTCCCTATGCCTCTAAAATATTCATACACCATTGATATGTTTTGAAATATTTCATATACCATTTATATGTTTTGAAATGTTACATTTGTCATTGATATGCTCCAAAACATTTCATACACTATTAATAAGCTTCAAAATATTTCACTCGTTATTGATATGCTTTGAAACATTCCCTACACCATTGATATGCTCCGAAATGTTTCATCTGTTGAATCTCGTATTTTGATGATGAAACCACTTGATATGTGTTTATGATTTAAACTACATTTTAAGCGATGCAAGTCTACTCGATCAGGTTTAGACAGTTGACGCAGGAGGAATTGACGTTGCGCCGGAAGAGATCACGTCAGGATATTGGATGGCTGAATGCTTCGGATGTCGGGCATCGGGCCAAGGAGAGCGAAATTGCACCAAGGATATCAGGGTTGCGGAGGCCAACCGCCGATTGGGCAACAAGCCGCAAGAGAGGATGATGCACCAAAGAATCGGACGAAGCGCCAACCAATGACGTGCCGGGCAACAGAATGTCAATTCGCGTTGTAATAATTATCTAGATCGGGCAAAATAAACAATGAACTTGAACGGAGGAAGAGGCCAAAGAAAAGGAAGGCACCCAAGGATGAATCAAGAACTTCCAAAAATGAAACGGCGAATTGGGCTTTGACGGGCTTCGACTACAAGGTAAGTAACTCAACTCTCTTGAATTATTTTGAAATTACTTGATGTTTTCTATGATGCATTTTCTCTTTTCTTTTGAATAATTATTTTTCTTGAAAATTATATGTTTTATGTTAATAGAATAAAATGTTATATTTAAATAATCATATATATGTGCTTGAGAAGCAAGAATGTTTATTTTGATGATTTTCATATTAACTTTCAATGATGATGCATGGTTTTTATATGGAAGGCTTGATGATATTTTTTTTAAACCTTGTCTTTGGTTTTCAAACATGATGTATGTTTTTGACATAAGAACAAAACTTGAGCATGCTAATATAAAGTCAATCACATAAATTAAAACTAAAGAAGTTTTAGTTATCTATAAGAATCATTCAAAATTATGTTCAATGAAACCATTGCATAATGATGTAATGAAAATATTAAACATTTTGAAACCATATTTTAGTGTCATGCATAATGATCATGCTTAATAAATTTCAAAATTATGCATATGAATCTTGTGATTTATGGATTATTGATTTTTACCATAATGAAAGTGCCTTATTAATCTTTGTTGTAATAAATCTTACACTTTCGGTTTTAAACATTATACATGTTTTTATTTGGTATAAGTGAAATAAAATCATATGAATTGAAACAACTAAAAAGAGAAAAATATTTTTTCCTTGAAAAATTATTTTTCTCTATCCTATTGATCTTGATGTTTATTATGATAAATCTATGTATACCATTTTGAATCTCTTGAAAGTAATGTTGATATTTTGATGATTTAAATTTGAAATGAGTTTTATCAAAATCATGATATTGATTTCTTGGAATAACATGAGATTACCTTTGATGATCATTTTGATTCATGGAATTTTGGATTCATGACTTGGTCTTACATTTGTTTATGAGATGGTTGAAATCTTTGTACGTTTGAATTCTTCCCTTCTCCTTTCAATTTATGCATGTTATATGTTAAAGATTTAAAACCATGTTTTGGTATCATGCATTATCTAAGAAATATTGATGTGACAAATTGAATAAGTTGAAAATGAATGATGATTTTTCTCTTGAATATAACTTGTGATATTTTTTTTTATATAAATCATCATTTTGATTTCTCGACATTCGATACATGAGATTTTATTATAAATCAAAATTTCTCATTAATCGATCTTCTACGATTTTACTTGATATTCTCTTGAGAGGAGATTTTCTAAATGAATCATGATTTTTCCTTGTGAGTTCTTGGAGTTATTACTTGATTTTTCTTTTAAAACAAGATCTCTTCTTTGTACTCCTATGATTTTTCTTGATATTTTAATTTAAAGAAGATATTTACTATATGAATCATGTCTTTTGGTATTCAAATGATTTTATCCTTCATGACATGATTTCTTTGTATTTATGGCTTGCATGGCTTGAAATGTTTTGGTATGATGCATGCAATGATGAAATATTCATAAAGTTAAAATGATGTATGCAATACTTATGATAATGATGTACATGATGTATTTATTGCATATGATGTGTATCATGAATGCTTTAAATGATGAATGTTTGGTATCATGATCAACATGTTGATAAATGCTTGAAAATTTTAATGTTTGAGTATCATGTATGATATGCTTATTAATGATGATTGATTTATTTTTCGGTATCGTGCATGAAAAATAAGGTTATTGAAATTGTGTATGTTTTAATTTGAATATATAATGATGCACAAATAAGAATGATACTTACCTTTGTCATAATATGAAAATTGATATAAGGGTCTTCCCTTCTTTTTGACAATGACAAAGGGGGAGCAAGAATTTCTAGCGTGGACATCATGAAAAGAGGCAAACTAACTAGCTTGCACAATTCAAGATGAAAGCAAAAATTACACTTCTCAAAAGAGAAGATGCAAATGTAACATTTGCCAAATTGTTTGCTTGCCTCATGTAAAACATTATCTCTTGCTAGTTTGGCATTTTTGCTAGCTTGTATGTTGCAAAACTTAATCACTTTTTCAAACATTTTGCTAGCTTACATTTTGCAAAGAAAGCAAAAATGGCACTTCTAGAAGAAAGAGCTTGTTATTTTGAACATCACAAGCTTGCCTATCTTAAGAAATAAAAATTACAAAAGTGCTATCTTGCCTATCTCAAGAAGCAAAACTTGCAACCTGCACATTGCAATAGGAAGCAAGAATTATGAGCTTACACAAGAAAGCTATCTTGCATTTGCTTTCGAAATTTTTGCTAGCTTGTATATTGTGAAACTTACAAATCGTAAAAATTGCTAGCTTGTAGTCTAAAGAGAAGCAAAAAGTTGCTATCTCAAAAGAAGCAAATGTGCTATCTTTCCTATCTTAAGAGGCAAAAATGCTAACTTGCACATCTAGCAAAACTTGACAAATTTGCATATTTCAAGAAGCAAGAGTTGCTTTCTTGAACATCTCAATATTGCTAGCTTGCATGATGTAGAACTTACTATCTTGAACATTACCAAAAGTGCTATCTTGTATGCTGTAAAACTTGCATATCTAAAACTTGATAGCTTGAATGTCCTAAGCATGATGCATTACTTGCTAAATTTTCTAGCTTCAAAACTGCATGATGATAAAACTTAATATTATGTTTTTCATGCAATGAGTTGAACTTATATTACAAACACAAAGAATAGTTGTACTTCTCCTTTTTATTGATGACAAAGGGGGAGAAGTATGTTGATGACATGATATGCATAAGTTTATGCATATGTTCATGATGATGTGTTGCAAGTATTCATGATGAATATTGCAATGACTTGAATTCAGTTTGAATTCAAGGTTCTATCAATATGGCATATTGATAGGGGGAGTTTGTTTAAACTCCGGGAGTTAAGGTTAACTCCGTCATCAAGTGGTTGTCATCATCAAAAAGGGGGAGATTGTTGAATCTCGTATTTTGATGATGAAACCACTTGATATGTGTTTATGATTTAAACTACATTTTAAGCGATGCAGGTCTACTCGATCAGGTTTAGACAGTTGACGCAGGAGGAATTGACGTTGCGCCGGAAGAGATCACGTCAGGATATTGGATGGCTGAATGCTTCGGATGTCGGGCATCGGGCCAAGGAGAGCGAAATTGCGCCAAGGATATCAGGGTTGCGGAGGTCAACCGCCGATTGGGCAACAAGCCGCAAGAGAGGACGATGCACCGAAGAATCGGACGAAGCGCCAACCAATGACGTGCCGGGCAACAGAATGTCAATTCGCGTTGTAATAATTGTTTAGATCGGAGTTGAGTTTTGGTTTGTGTGTGCAGGATTAACTACGATAACGATGAAGATATAAAGCGAAACAAAGTGCTGGAGTCAAGCGCGAAGGATTCGTTGGGAGTTCGAGAGTTCGACGGAAGTCCGAAGGTTCGTCGGGAATGCTGCCGGAACTAGCCGAGAATGAGTAGGGAGCTTGCCGAAGGGTTTTTCGGAAGCTCGCCGGAAGGTTCGTTGGAAGTTCGCGGAGCTCACCGAGAAAGATCGGAGCTTACCGAAGAAGCTCATTGGAACTCGCCAAGATCAAATCGTGAAGTCTAGGAGCTTGCCGGGAGTCCGCAGAATGGTTTCCAAGAGTTTATCGGAAGACCGTCAGAAGTTCGCCGGAAGCTCGCCGGAAGAAGTCTTTGTTGAATCTCGTATTTTGATGATGAAACTACTTGATATATGTTTATGATTTAATCTGCGTTTTGAGTGACGCAGGGTGCTTCGATCAGGATGAGACAATTAAAGCAGGAACATCATGTTGTGCCGGAGGAACATGTCAGAAGATTGGACGTCGGGCTAGTGGATCGGTCGACGTATCGACAGAAGGCTTCAGGTCGTGGACTCGGGCATCGGGCCAAGAAGAGCGGGTATTGTGCCAAGGATATCGGAGTTGCGGAGTCAACTGGCCGATTGGGCAATAGGCTGCAGGAAAGGACGATGCGCCGAAGAATCGGACGAAGCGTCGAGGGACCAATGACATGCCGGACAACTTGGTTAATTGCTTAGGATTAATTGTCTCGATCGAAGTTTTTGTTTTGAGTGTGCAGGATTAACTACGATGAAAGTTAGACAAGCAGCAGGAGTTGCGCCGGAGTCAAGTTCATGATCACGTTGGAAGTTCGAGAGTTCGACGGAAGTTCGGACGGTCGTCGGAGGTTCTGCGAGAACAGATCCGAGAAGTCCAAAAGCTTGCCAAGCGAAGCTCGTCGGAACTTGCCAAGTGGATCGTCGCAAAGTCCAGGAGTTTGCCGGAAGTCCGCAGGAGCATCACCGAGGGTTCATCGGATGATCGACAGAAGTTCGCCGGAAACTCGCCGGAAGGAGCGATTGACGCACCGAAGCAAAGCTGCAGAAATTGTCTTAGATCTAATCATAGTTAGCACGTTGATTAAGTTAGAAAATGGGAGGTGATCCCATTAGCTTAATCTTGGGGCAATTGGGCCCCTGAAAGACTGAAATTGGGCCGAATGGAGCTAACCATTCGGACCCTGATTGCACCAGGAGGTGCAACGGCCTAGGCCAGGAGGTGGCACCGCCTGGGCTAAGCCTCCCAGCGAGACTGGGCGGTGCAACCTCCCCAGCCGGGAGGTGGCACCGCCTGAGCTCAGTCTTCGAGCAAGACTGGGCGGTGCAACCTCCCTGACAGAGAGGTGGCACCGCCTGAGCTCGGTCTTCGAGCTCTGGCAGAGAGGTGCAACCGCCTCAGTCAAGAGGTGGCACCGCCTGAGCTCGGTCTTCGAGCTCTGCCAAGCGGTGCAACCTCTCCAGTCAGGAGGTGCAACCGCCTGATCCCGAAATTCTGGGATTTGATCGTTTTGAGCTGCAAATTTGAATTGGGTTGGGGCCTATAAATACCCCACCCATTCAGCACTGAGATAGCAAGAACTTACCCCGAAATCTTGATCTTTCAGTGGTTCTTAGAGCTCAAAACTGCTAGTTTTCCTCCTCCTTCTGTTCTTCAAGTTTGAGTTGTAAGGAGAGGAGAGAAAACATCTGTAAGGGTTGTCTCCTAAGCCCGTCAAAAGGAGTGAATCTGTAAGAGGGTAGTTGGCCTTCGCCTATTGAAGGAAGGCCTCTAGTTGACGTCGGTAACCTCATCAGTGGAGGAAGCCAAAAGTGGAGTAGGTCAAGACTGACCGAACCACTCTAAATCTCTGGTTTGCGTTTATTTTGAGCACTTTATCATTACTGCAAACCTCCTACATAGCTACTGCTCTCTGCGCTTTTACGAACGAGTTCTGTGCAGTTTACGTTCATGTCTTGATTCCATCTACAAACTGCAAACTGTCTCTCTGCGCTTTTACGAATGAGTTCTGTGCAGTTTACGTTTACATCTTGATTTCACTTACAACTGCAAACTGTCTTCTGCGCCTTTTTACGAACAAGGTTCTGTGCAGTTTACGTTTATGTCTTGATTTCATTTACAACTGCAAACCGTCTTCTGCGCTTTTACGAACAAGGTTCTGTGCAGTTTACGTTTACGTCTTGATTTCATTTAGAACTGCAAACTGTCATCTGCGTTTAGATGCAAACTGCGTTTAGACGCAAACTGCGTTTAGACGTAAACTGCGCTTAGACGCAAACTGCGTTTAGACGCAAACTGCGTTTAGACGTAAACTGCGTTTAGACGTAAACTGCGCTTAGATGCAAACTGTGTTTAGACGCAAACTACGCTTAGACGCAAACTATGTTTAGACGCAAACTGTGTTTAGACGCAAACTGCGCTTAGACGCAATCTGCGCTTAGATGCAAACTGCACTTAGATACAAACTGTGAATCAGCCTTTGCATCATAATAGTTTCTATCGAACGAACGCAGCTTTCGGTTTTAATCGCTGTAAAATTTCCGCTGCATTAATTCACCCCCCCCCCCTCTTAGTGCTCTCGATCCTAACAATTGGTATCAGAGCGGGGTATTTCTCATTTCGGATTTACACCCGAGAGAAATGGCTCTTCAAGAGGGCTTTTCGGTCTTTTTTCCACCGTTCTTTAACGGATTGGACTACACTTATTGGAAAACTCGAATGAGAGTTTTCTTGATTTCTCTAAATCTGGATTTATGGAATATCGTTGAAAACGGTTTTCAACTTCCCTCTAAACCGACGAACGAATGGTCGGATTTGGAGAAGAAGTATTTCTCTTTAAACGCAAAGGCTATGAATGCCTTATTTTGTGCTTTGGATAAAAATGAGTTCAATCGGATTTCTACGTGCGAAACAGCTTTTGACATTTGGCGAACACTTGAAATCACGCACGAGGGAACTAGTAGTGTCAAAGACTCGAAAGTTAACTTTTTATTGCATGATTTCGAGCTTTTTCGAATGCAACCAAGCAAGACTATAGGCGACATGTACACCCGTTTCACGGATGTCGTCAATAGTTTAAGAGCTCTTAGAAAATATTTTTCGGACTTTGAACTCGTAAACAAGATTTTGCGTTCTCTTTCTAAGAAGTGGGATTCAAAAGTAACTGCAATACAAGAAGCTAAAAACCTAAACAACTTACCACTTGAAGAACTAATTGGTTCATTGATGACATATGAAATGGTGCACAATGCACATGATGAACATGTTGAACACAATTACCTTCCAAAGAACAGGAAGGATTTGGAACTCTGGACAAATGAATGCCACTTGAGCGATGACTCAAGTGATGAGGACAATGATGAACAAAACAACCTTCCAAAGAACAGGAAGGATTTGGGACATAGAACATTTGAAGACCACTTGAGCATAAGCTCAAGTGATGGTGAACTTAAACTACAAATGAAACGAAAATTAAAAACAAAAAGAATCGAACTACTTGCTTTAAACGCAAGAAGAAGAACAAAGATTGGGATGAATCGAGCTCCTCCGAAGAAGAGAAAGTCAACAAAAGCAAGACGGCAAACTACGCCTTAACAACCTACAATGATGAGGTAATCGAAATCCCCCTAATTTATTTTGAAATTACTTGATGCTTTCATGATGTATTTTTCTCTTTTAGTTTAGAATTAATTTTCTTAAAAATTACATGTTAAAAAAATATTATTATGATCATACTAAGTAATTTCGAAAATGATAATATTGCATATTTTATGATAAACAAATAAAATAATCTTGATTGAAAATATGAAATCATGGTTAAGAAGTAATAATGCGTATTACGTTGATTTCCATTGTTATTTCTCGATTTTGATTAAAGATCATGTTTGATTTGAAGAAATGCATAATGATGAAATTAAATATTTTGAATAACAATTTTATGCATGAGATTTTAAGCCGATGATAAGCATGTGTTATTCTCCTGAGTATATTTGAAAAACTATGGCAAAAATGTGCTCGAATGCATGAACGTGTTAAGATTATTTTTCGGACATTCTTGATTCAATGTTCAAAACACTTAATTGCCATGATGATTTTACACTATAACATGTTGGAAATTATATGATCATGAGCATGTTTTATCTTCATAATTGAACTTGAAAATCTATAGCAAAATCTTATCCGAATGCATGAAAGTACTAATTTTATTTTCGGATTCACTTAACAATTGGTATCCTAACAATCGGATTTTCTCATACACTTTTGAAAAATATTTCTCTAAAATGGATTTGATGAAATGATTCCTGCTTATAAATTCCATCTTGAAATATGAATGATAGTGTCTTTGCTTGCAAAGATTTGTTTCACATACATATCTCTTATGATTCATGTGCAAAAAAAGAATTTGTAAATCATAATACAATGAGATTTCTTATGCAAAAATAAAGTGATTTTGTGATTCTTTGCTAAAGAGAATAATTAATAAAATCATGATCTTGATAATTATAACATGAAGCTCTTTATAAATCAAGATCGCTCATTATGCTCCCTACATTTATCAAAAAGGAGTTCTTCAAAGGAAATGCAACTTGTCTTTTGATTTCATGATATTTTATGAATTTCGAAATTAATTTTAATGACTTGATTATGAGTTTCAAGTTGACGATTTGATTTGAATAAGTTATGTCTAAATCATAATCATGATCTTGCAAAATTGAAATCACAAATAATATCTTTTGGTATTCATGAATTGATACTCACAATATGAAAGTATTGATATTCATGACTTGAATTGGATTGAAACATTGTATGCTTAAATTAATCATTCTCCTATGTTTCAAAAATTCCTTAAATGCCTTATGTGATGATTGAAAACTAACTTGCTTTATGATGAATCACGAATCATAACTTGATCTATGATGCCTTGAAATGATTGAAATATTTAACACTTTTATGCTTTACCCCCTACTTTCTTCTTGTTTTCAATGATAAAATGGGGAGAAGTTTTGATCATGCATGGTAGGATATAATTTGACAAAATTGATACCATCATGATATGAAACATTTATGATGTGCAATTATGCATGCAATACTTGTGCTTTCTAATTATGATGTGATGTGTTGCATATGATGTAAATCATGATTTAAAATGCTATGAGTGCTAAGTTAGAGAAGAAATTGCTATATTGAAACATTAATGTAATTATGAATGGTGATATGAAATTATGCATGTAATACTTCAACCTATGATAACGATGCATGCAATGATAAAATATTCATGATGAAAAATTGTCTTGACATTCATAACTTGATTATTCATCCTTTGTCATGATTTTGAAATCGTTGTAAAAGGAAAAAGAACTACAAAACTGTATTCTTCCTTTCTTTTTGACAATGACAAAGGGGGAGATAGCTAGCTTGCACAAGTCAAGAGGATGCAAAAACTTGATTGCTAACTTGCTTATTTCAAGAAGCAAAAATTGTTTTCTTGAAAATCACTATCTTGAATATCTCAAGAAGCAAGACTTGCAACCTGCACATTACAATAGGAAGCAATAATCATGAGCCTACACAAGAAAGTTATCTTGCATTTGCGTTCGAAGTTTTTGCTAGCTTGTATATTGCGAAACTTGTATATCGTAAAAATTGCTAGCTTGTAGTCTAAAGAGAAGCGAAAAGTTGCTATCTCAAAAGAAGCATATGTGCTATCTTGCTTATCTCAAGAGGCAAAAATGCTAACTTGCACATCTAGCAAAACTTGACAAATTTGCATATCTCAAGAAGCAAGAGTTGCTTTCTTGAACATCTCAAAACTGCTAGCTTGCATGTTCTAAAAGTGCTATCTTGTATGCTGTAAAACTTGCATATCTAAAACTTGATAGCCTGAATATTCTAAGCATGATGTAACATTTGCTAAATTTTTTGGCTTCAAAACTGCATGATGATAAAACTTGATAATATGTTTTTCATGCAATAAGTTGAACTTATATTACAAACACTTGATTGTGGTACTTCTCCCTTTTGTTGATGACAAAGGGGGAGAAGTATGTTGATGACATGACATGTGATGCATAAGTTTATGCATATGTTCATGTTGACGTGTTGCAAGTATTCATGATGAATATTGCAATGACTTGAATTCAGTTTGAATTCAAGGTTCTATCAATATGGCATATTGATAGGGGGAGTTTGTTTAAACTCCGGGAGTTAAGTTTATGCATATGTTCATGTTGACGTGTTGCAAGTATTCATGATGAATATTGCAATGACTTGAATTCAGTTTGAATTCAAGGTTCTATCAATATGGCATATTGATAGGGGGAGTTTGTTTAAACTCCGGGAGTTAAGTTTAACTCCGTCATCAAGTGGTTGCCATCATCAAAAAGGGGGAGATTGTTGAATCTCGTATTTTGATGATGAAACTACTTGATATATGTTTATGATTTAATCTGCGTTTTGAGTGACGCAGGATGCTTTGATCAGGATGAGACAATTAAAGTAGGAAAATCATGTTGTGCCGGAGAAACATGTTAGAAGATTGGACGTCGGGCCGGTGGATCGGTTGACGTATCGATAGAAGGCTTCGGGCAGTGGACTCGGGCATCGGGCCAAGAAGAGTGGTTTCCAAGAGTTTATCGGAAGACCGTCAGAAGTTCGCCGGAAGCTCACCGGAAGAAGTCTTTGTTGAATCTCATATTTTGATGATGAAACTACTTGATATATGTTTATGATTTAATCTGCGTTTTGAGTGACGCAAGGTGCTTCGATCAGGATGAGACAATTAAAGCAGGAACATCATGTTGTGCCGGAGGAACATATCAGAAGATTGGACGTCTGGCCAGTGGATCGATCGACGTATCGACAGAAGGCTTCAGGTCGTGGACTCGGGCATCGGGCCAAGTTTACGTTTACGTCTTGATTTCATTTACAACTGCAAACCGTCTTCTGCGCTTTTACGAACAAGGTTCTGTGCAGTTTACGTTTACGTCTTGATTTCATTTAGAACTGCAAACTATCATCTGCGTTTAGACGCAAACTGCGTTTAGACGCAAACTGCGTTTAGACATAAACTGCGCTTAGACGCAAACTGAGTTTAGACGCAAACTGTGTTTAGACGTAAACTACGTTTAGACGTAAACTGCGCTTAGACGCAAACTGTGTTTAGACGCAAACTGCGCTTAGACGCAATCTATGTTTAGACGCAAATTGTGTTTAGACGTAAACTGCGCTTAGACGCAATCTGCGCTTAGACGCAAACTGCACTTAGATACAAACTGTGAATCAGCCTTTGCATCATAATAGTTTCTATCGAATGAACGCAGCTTTCGGTTTTAATCGCTGTAAAATTTCCGCTGCACTAATTCACCCCCCCCCCCCTCTTAGTGCTCTCGATCCTAGCAGTCTTGACTTACGGACTTTGTAATAGCTTAGAAAATATCTTTAAATTCGTAGTTAGCACGTTAATTAGGGTTAGGATTAGGTGTTAATCCTATAACCCAAGTAGGGGCCAATTGGGCCCGAGTTCAGACTGGTTTGGGCCAAGTTTGGAGCCCAACCAGTGAGCTGAATTGGCCTAGGCGGTGGCACCGCCTAGGCTGGGCGGTGGCACCGCCCAGCACCCGAGAGCTAGGCGGTGACACCTCTTGGGCTGGGCGGTTGCATCGCCCAGCACCCGAGCGCTGGGCGGTGGCACCGCCAGCATCGGGAACATAAGAGAATTCAAATTTTTGGAGCCCAAATTTGAATTCTCTTGAGGCCTATAAATACCCCTCAAGTCTCAGCTGAGAAGACAACTCTTTGTGCAGCAAGTGATTGAGAGAAAAGTCTTAGAAGAGTCTTTGCCTTTCTTGTTTTCAATTTGCTAGTGTTCACCTCCTTTTTTGCTGAAAATCTGTAAGAGAGTGAACCACTTGTAAAAGTTGTAAGAGGGGTATTTACCCTTCCCTTTCAAGAGATTTGCTAGTGGAAGGTGGGAGCCTCATCGAAGAGGGGCCTCGCAAGTGGATGTAGGTCATTTGACTGAACCACTATAAAATCGACGTAATCTCTGGTTTGCATTTACTTATTGTCATTTATATTACTGCAAACCATTTGCACTTTAATGCTATACTGCTTTGTCTCCGTCTTACTTATCTCTTCAAGTTAAAACACAATCGAAACGGTTTCAAACGAAAACGTTACTTTTATCGTACGAAGTTTCCGAAAGTGTTTAAATCGTCAAAAGTTTATCACACTTTACCGCTGCACTAATTCACCCCCCCCCTCTTAGTGCCACTCCGATCCTAACATCATCTACCATTGTTATGCTCTGAAATATTCTATATACCATTGATATGCTCTAGAATATCTCATACACTATTTATATGCTCCAATTACTCCGTGCTTCATTTGTTATGAATCAAAAATGTTTTGATTTAAATGACATTTATGATTTTGTATTTAATAAGATGGTATCCTTGAATCTCTTATATTCTGCCTTGCATTGTGATTCATTACTTATTTGAAACTATTCCTTTTGTTCTGGATATGTTTTGTCACTTGCTGAGTTGTTTTTAGCTCACTCTGTTGTTATATAAATCTTTCAGGTTAGCTTGCCACTCTTTGAGATTTTTGAATTGGGCTAAGGCAGTGGAGAGCTATTTAGAATTGTGGGCAAGTCTTGTTGGTTGTTATGTTATTATTGTATAAGCATATTTTATATGTAATGAAATGTTGTCGATGAACCTGAATGGATATATCGTGTATAAGTGTTAGAAGATCTCTCTTATTTGGAATTTCGGAATGTTAAGTTTAGTTTACAATGATTTGAACTGGTGGTAAATGGTTGGAGTTCTGATTGTATAAATTGTTTAGCTTGTGGAGTTACAAGTGTTATTAATGTTTTGTTAAGTTGGCTTGGGTTCCCATAAATGTGAATTATCGAGTGATATGATATATGATTATAAACTGCACAAGTTTTATGGATATGAATTTGACTGAATGTTTCTCAATGTCTTCAAATGTTAGTTTGGATCCTGGATTGATTGTGATGGAGAATTTTAATATTATCAATTTGAGTGGTCATGACATAACCAACAAAAATATCTTCATCGGATTTTGCATCAAATTTTTCTAAGGCATCTCTTTCATTTGAAACAAAACATTTACATCCATAAACTTTAAAATATAGAATATTATGTCTTTTGTTATTTCATAATTCTTAGGTAATTTTGGAAAATAATGGTCTTACAAGAACCCTATTCATGACATAGCATGTTGTTTTAATGACTTCGACTTAAAAATATTTAGGTATGCTATGTTCATTAAGCATGATTCTTGTCATTTCTTGTAAACTCCTAATTTTTCTCAAAATAACTCTATTTTTTTTAGGGTTTTTTGGAGTGGAGAAGTTATGGTTATACCCATTTAAATTACAAAAGTTTTTAAAATCATGGTTTTGAAATTCACCACCATGATTACTTTGAATAAAGGCAATCATAAAATCCTTTTCATTTTGAACTAATTTATAAAAAATTAAAAAAAATTTAAAACAATCACTTTTATGCATCAAGAAGTATGTTCAAGTGTATATATTATAATCTTCAATAATCACAAAGGCATATTTACTACCTCCTAAGCTTATTGTAGGTCCAAATAAATCCACATGGATCAATTATAGTGGTCTAGATGTGCTTATTTAATTATTTGATTTAAAACTACTTTTCATTTATTTTTGGTATGCATCACAAACTTTATCTTGGACAAATTTAATTTTAGGCATACCTCTTACTAGTTCTTTAGTTATAATTTTTTAAATTAGTTTCATATTTGCATAGCCTAATCTTCTATGCTAAAGCAATACATCATCATTTAAAATTGAAAAGCAAGTTTCATAATAAAACTCATCAAAATCAATAGTATAGACATTATTAGTCCTTAAGACAATCAAAGATCTATTTATGTGTGGTATTTCTATAATGTAAGTCTTATATTCAAATTTGATGTTATATCCTTTATCACATAATTAACTAATGCTTAGCAAGTTATGTTTTAAACCATTTACTAATAAAATATTTTTAATCAAAAGGTTTGATTTATTACCTATATTTCCTTTGCCAATAATTTTTCCTTTGTTGTTGTCTTCGAATGTGACAAATCCTTCGTCTTGGCTAGTGAGCTTAGAGAAGTGTGTTGGATCTCTGATCATGTGCCTTAAGCATCCACTATCAAGGTATCATCTCTTGCTCCTAGCTTATGATTGTAGATATATCTACAAGAAATATGGTTTTTTTTTAGGTACCCATTTAATCTTGAGTCCCTCATAAATAGATTGTTAGAACCCTTACAGATTCTAAACTTGGGGTTGATCTCTTTAGGGGATCAGCCTCCATGGAACTTTATAGGGGTTCCTCCCTCCAAGTTGCTACTTAAAGGTTGCAAAAAAGATTCATCTATTGCTTTTGAAAAGAGGAGGAATACATGGCTATTTATAGGGCTTCTAAACCCTAACTCCTAATAGGATTCCTACTAAAGACTCCTATTTCAAACCAACTCCTAATAGGACTCCTACTCAAGACTTCTATTCCTTTACAACTCCTAATTCTTCTCTAAGAAACAACCTCCTAACCCTAGCCGGCCTCTTCATCTCTTTAATAGGGGTCGACTTAGGTAGGTTTTACATAAATGTCCCTCTCAATTAGGACTCTCCTAGCTAGAGTCCTAACAGACCTGCCCTTATCAAATCAGCACTTCAGTAGTGGGTCATCGTCATCAAGTCACGATCCGTCGATCAATAATGGCACTTAGCTGGGTCTGGAGTTCTCCTTAGGTAGTCATATTTGGTGGGTGGCTTTGGGCTGTCTCCAAGCACCTATTTACAACTTTCGTCTAGCCGTCGGTTTGTGAGTGATATGTCATACTCCTTTTCAATTTAGTACTCTGCATATGAAATAAATTTGTCCAAAATCTGCTCGTGAAGATGCAAGTAGAATTTATCACAAGCTCAATGCGTCCCTTATAGCGTAATTCTTTTGAGTCCCAATTGTAATGAGCCACGGAGCTTGGAGCTTCCTCCAATTTTTTTTTAATCTTATTGGTCTCCAGATCTTCCTGCCATTCCCTCTTAATATCCATAAGGAAGTCACTAGTCGAAAGTGAAATGACTAAAAATTCAGCTTGCTTAGGTAGCCATGAAAGTGCATCTGCAACAACATTCTCTTTCCCCTTTTTGTAAGTTATTTCATAATCATATCCAAGAAGCTTTGTTACCTATTTTTGCTACTCGGGGGAAGATATCTTCTGCTCTAAGAAATATTTTAGGATTTTATGATCGGTCTTGATTTGAAAGCATTGCCCAATCAAGTACGATCCCCACCTCGTTGCTGCATGCACAATGGCGAGAATCTCTTTATCATATGTTGACATGTTTTGATGGGAGGGAGATAATGCCTTACTAGTGTATGTGAGTGGTCGACCATCTTGCATGAGAACGTCTCCAATTCTGACTCCAGATGCATCGGCCTCAATGATGAAGGGTCGGTTGAAATCTGGTAGCGGTAGCACCGACATCGTTGTCATGGCTGTCTTAAGTTTGTTGAAGGCAGTGAAGGCTTTGTCTGACCATTGGAAGGTATCATTTTTCAGTAGAGAAGTGAGTGGTGCACTGATCTTTCCATAGTTTTTCATGAACTTACGGTTGTAGCCTGTTAAACCGAGAAAGCCACGTAGTAATTTTATGTTCCTCGGGTTTGGCCAATTCTACATTGCTTCTATTTTGGAGGGGTCAATTGTCACCTTCCTCTAATATGATATGCCCAAGATGTTCTACCTTTTGTTGAAGAAAGCAAAAATTCGTAGTGGTCGTTGTGTGTTTGGAAGGTGGTTTTTGGTATGTCTTCTTCGCACACTCGTATTTGATGATGTTAGAGCTGGCCCCAAGGAAATTTACCAAAGGGTAATTTTGGCAACCCAACAAAGACAATAAAGCGAAAAGATAAAAGCGACAAGAACACCAGATTTACGTGGTTCGGTCAATTAACCTTGACCTACATCCACGGACGAAAAAGGAGCAAATCACTACTATAAAAGAGACTATTACAAATGCCTTAGGAAGATGTTCCTAGGCCATAAAACACCCTAAAATACTAAACAAGAAAAAACTCAAACTATAAGCCCAAACTATTTAACTGAGTGTGGACTTAAACCCAAAGCAAACACTTAGATTTTTCTTTTGGTGCCACTTGTGGTGCATCTGACTTCAAAGCCCAAACCCTTATTTATAGGTTCAACAGGATATACCAAACTTGATTTTTCCGATGTGGGACTATATGGGACTTGCCAAACTAACAAATCTCCACCTTGGCATGTCCCAACAAAACTTGCTCCACCTTCTTCATAAAAGCCCCAATGGGCAATCACCAACAATGAACACAAACCAAGTCCAAGCACTGCTTGAACTTGTAAACCGAAAGAGGCTTCGTAGGTATATCAGCTGGATTGTCCTTCGTATGAATTTTCTGAACAAGGACCTTTCTTTCAGCAATGGTATCCCATTTGCATCTAACAATTTTCTTACCCGAAGGCGGCCTCATAAGATCCCAAGTTCTATTCCGATGGAGAGATTCAATTTCTTCATTCATCGCGATCAACCACTTAGCGGAATTATCACAAGAAACTGCATCTGAGTAGGAAGTAGGCTCACCAACTTCACTTGTTTCTTCTACAACAAACAAAGCATATGCAACCAAATTTGCATATCTTTGTGGTGGTCGAATATTTCTCCGTGGTCTATCCTTAGCTATCGAATATTGCTCTTCTTTTGGATCAATTTCGTTAGTAGACTCAGGACCATCTACTGGTATTCTTTGAATAGAAGAGTTCGACTGAAAAGAATCATACCTACCAATCTCAAGCTCCACCTGCTTCTGTGCACTATCATTTATACAACTAGTAGATTCATCTTTAGAAGATAACATAGATAATTCATCAAAAGTAACACCTCTACTGATTACAAATTTTGGGGATTTGGGATCAGAACACCATAATCTGTATCCTTTCACCCCAGAAGCCTACTCAAGGAAAATGCACTTTTTCGCTCGAGGCTCTAATTTTCCTTCATTTACATGCATGTATACTGGACACCCAAAAATTTTTAAATCAGAGTAATCAGCAGGAGTACCTGACCAAACTTCCTCTGGAGTTTTAAAGTTAAGTGTTGCAGAAGGAGCGCAGTTGACAACATAACATGTCATATTAATCGTCTCTGCCCAAAAGTCATTTGTCAACCCTGCATTTGAGATCATACACCTTGCTCTCTCCAAGAGTGTTCTGTTCATACATTCAACCACACCATTTTGCTGAGGCGTCATCCTAACAGTACAATGCCGAACAATTTCTTCATTTTTGCAGAATTCATCAAAGTTACCTTCATAAAATTTCATGCCATTATTTGTTCAAAACCACTTAATCTGTTTACCTATTTGCTTCTCAATCAAAGCCTTTCATTATTTAAAGGTTAGAAAAACATCATTTTTATGCTTCAAAAAATAAACCCAAACTTTCCTGGAATAATCATCAATAAAAGTTAACATATACCTAGCACCACCCTTAGACTGAACATGAGCTGAACCCCAAAGGTCTGAATGAATATAGTCAAGAGTACCTTTCGTTTTGTGAACTGTCGGAGAATTGAAGCTGACTCTTTTCTTCTTTCCAAAAATGCAGTGTTCACAAAAATCTAGTGGCCCAATACTCTGTCCATAAAGTAGACCCCTTTTGCTCAATATGCTCAAACCTTTTTCGCTCATATGACCAAAACACATATAACATAATTTGGTGATGTCAGAATCCGACAATGATGATGACGAGACTACAACCGAGCCTGTGACAATAGTTCCCTGCAAAATATATAAGCTACCAGACCTACAAGCTTTCATAACAATAAGAGCACTTCAAGAAACTTTCATAACTCCACCTTCAGCTGTGTATTTACACCCAAGGGCCTCTAGGGTGCCTAAAGAGATGAGATTCTTTTTTAAATTAGAAACATGTCAACATTAGTGAGCGTCCTCACAATATAATCATGCATTTTAATTCGAATTGTTTCTCTACCAACAATATCACATGCTGCATTATTGCCTATCAAAACAATTCCACCATTACAAGATTCATATATGGAAAACAAATCTCTATTAGGACACATGTGATAAGAATAATCTGAATCTAAAATCAATTCATTTTTAGACCTCGTCCTGTCATCAGTAGCAGAGAAAATATTTCCTGTTGAATCTCAGATTTTGATGATGAAACTAATTGATTATGTTTAGATGTTTAACTGTATTTTGAGTGATGCAGGTCTACTCGATCAGGTTTAGACAGTTGACGCAGGAGGAATTGACGTTGCGCTGGAAGAGATCATGTTAGGATATTGGATGGCTGAACGCTTCGAACGTCGGGCATCGGGCCAAGGAGAGCGAAACTGTGCCAAGGATATCGGCGTTGCGGAGGTCAACCGCCGATTGGGCAACAAGCCGCAAGAGAGGATGATGCGCCGAAGAATCGGACGAAGCACTAACCAATGACGTGCCGGGCAACAGAATGTCAATTCGCTTTATAATAATTGTCTAGATCGGAGTAGAGTTTTTGCTTGTGTGTGCAGGATTAACTACGATAACGACGAAGACATAAAGCAAAACAAAGTGTCAGAGTCAAGCACGAAGGATTCATTGCGAGTTCGAGAGTTCGATGGAAGTCCGAAGGTTCGTCGGGAATGCTGCCGAAACTAGCCAAGAATGAGTAGGGAGCTTGCCGAAGGGTTTTTCGGAAGCTCGCCGGAAGGTTCATTGGAAGTTCGCGGAGCTCACCGAGAATGATCGGACCTTTCCGAAGAAGCTCGTTGGAACTCACCAAGATCAAATCGTGAAGTCTAGGAGCTTGTTGGGAGTCCGCAGAATGGTTTCCAAGAGTTTATCGGAAGACCGTCGGAAGTTCGCCGAAAGCTCGCCGGAAGAAGTCTTGACTTACGGACTTTGTAATAGCTTATAAAATGTCTTTAAATTCGTAGTTATCATGTTAATTAGAGTTAGGATTAGGTGTTAATCCTATAACCCAAGTAGGGGCTAATTGGGCCCGAGTTCGGACTGGTTTGGGCCAAGTTTGGAGCTCAACCAGTGAGCTGATTTGGCCTAGGCGGTGGCACCGCCTAGACTGGTGGTGGCACCGCCTAGACTGGCGGTGGCACCGCCTAGACTGGCGGTGGCACCGCCCAGCACCCGAGAGCTGGGCGGTGACACCTCCTGGGCTGGGCGGTTGCACCGTCCAGCACCCGAGCGCTGGGCGGTAGCACCGCCTGGCTGGGCGGTGGCACCTCCAGCACCGGGAACCCTAAGAGAATTCAAATTTTGGAGCCCAAAATTTGAATCCTCTTGAGGCCTATAAATACCCCTCAAATCTCAGCTGAGGTTACAACTTTTGAGAAGCATTTTGATTGAGAGAAAAGTCTTAGAAAGTCTTAGCAAGTTTTGTTTTTAATTTGCTAGAGAGTTCTCCTCCTCCTTTCTTATTGAAAATTTGTAAGAGGTTGAGCTGCTTGTAAAAGGTTGTAAGAGGGGTGTTTACCCTTCCATTTCAAGAGATTTGCTAGTGGAAGGTGGGAGCCTCATCGAAGAGGGGCATCGCAAGTGGAGTAGGTCTTTTGACCGAACCACTCTAAAAATCGGCGTAATCTCTGGTTTACATTTTATTATTGTCATTTACATTACTGCAAATCTTCTTACTGCTTTAGTTCCTTATTACCCTTGCTGCGCAATTTTAAGAATACGCTTTCAAGTTAAACTTTTCAAGTTCCGTTCTTATCGTACGAAAGATTTTGTTAAAATCGAAGTTTTAATCCGTTGCACTAATTCACCCCCCCCCCTCTTAGTGCCGCTCCGATCCTAACAAGTGGTATCAGAGCCACGTTTTTCTACCTTGGTTTAACACCCAAATAGAAATGGCTCTTTACGGCTTTCATGAGGGTCACTCTCTCATTTGTCCTCCCTTTTTCAATGGGACGGACTACACTTATTGGAAAACTCGAATGAGAGTTTTCTTACTTTCTTTGGATTTGAATTTATGGCACATAGTCGAAAATGGATTTGAAATTTCTTCTCTTCCAATGAACCATTGGAATGATTTGGAGAAGAAGATGTTTTCTCTAAATGCAAAGGCTATGAATGCCTTATATTGTGCACTTGACAAAAATGAATTTAATCGCATTTCGATGTGTGACTCGGCTTTTGATATTTGGAGAACTCTAGAGGTCACTCATGAAGGCACTAGCCGAGTGAAAGAGTCCAAAATCAATACTCTTATGCATTCTTACGAACTTTTCCGGATGAAACCAAGTGAGTCCATCGGAGACATGTACACCCATTTCATGGATGTCATCAATGGACTCAAAGCTCTTGGTAAAAGTTTTTCTAATTTTGAACTAGTCACTAAAATCTTATGATCCCTTCCAAAATGTTGGGATCCAAAAGTTACGGCCATTCAAGAGGCCAAGGACCTTAAAACATTCCCGCTCGAAGAACTTATTGGGTCTCTAATGACCTACGAAATGAACAATGTGACAAAAAGGAAACTCGAGAATAACCTTCCAAAGGACAGGAAGGATTTCGGACATAGAACACATGAAGACCACTCGAGCATAAGCTCAAGTGATGATGAACTTAAACTACAAATGAAACAAAAATTAAAAAAAAAAAGAATGGAACTACTTGCTTTGAACGCAAGAAGAATAAAAATTGGAATGAATTGAGCTCTTCCGAAGACGAGGAGAAAATCAAGAAAGGCGAGGTGGCAAACTACGCCTCAACCACTTTCAAAAATGAGGTAATCGAAATCCCCCTAATTTATTTCAAAATTACATAATACTTTCATGAGTTATTTTTAATTTAGTTTAGGATTAATTTTCTTGAAAATTACATGTGTTATGCTAATGCAATAAAATGTTAGATATAAATCTAATGCTTATACACCTAGTAAGATTAATCTTATGTATGTGCTTGAGAAGCAAGAATGTGTCTTTTGACGATTTCTATATTTATTTTCAATGACGATGCATGACTTTTGAAAGGAAGGCTTGATGATTTTTTTTTTAACCTTGTCTTTGGTTTTCAAACATGATGTATGGTTTTGACATATGAACAAAATTTGAGCATGCTAAGATAAAGTTAATCATATAAATTAAAACTAAAGAAGTTTTAGTTATCTATAAGAATCATTCAAAATTATGTTCAATAAAAATGCAAAATGATGGAATGAAAATATTAAATGTTTTAATACCATTTTATGCATGAGATTTTAAAAGTTATACATAATGATCTTGATGGTTGTTATGAAGAAATTTGTTTTTCGATCCTAAATGATTGATGATATATATATATATTTTTTGGCACAAAAAGGACAAAGGCATACTTATATGAAACAACTAAATAGATAAAAGTATTTTTCTTGAAAATTCTTGGTTTGATGAATCTATTTTATCATCTTTTTATGAATATCTTGAAAATGATTTTGATTTGATGATTTTAATTTGAATGAGCTTTATCTTGATTTTTTGAGATTTATAACTTGAGATTTACTCTATAAAAATCAAGATCTTGTATCCTCAATGTTCCTTTTTAGCATCTATTATCCAAATGAATTATGATTGGTATCATTGCTATATTTCTTCTTATCGTGCACTAAAGAGAAAATTTTTCTAAATGAATCGTGATATTTCGGAACCACAATTCTTTTTATGATTCATAATGAATTGAGAAATTTTATATGCTTGAATTAATATCTTATTCTAAGATTGAATGAATTTTATCTATATCATGATCTCCTAAGATTTTTTCTTGATTATTTAAGAGGAGATTTTTCAAAACAAAATGTGTCTTCTATTATTATCTTTTCATGATATGATTTTCATTCAATTCCTTGTACTCATGAAATATTTATCTCATCACCCAATAACTCTTCTTGATATTCCTTATGTGATGAAACAAAATAATGCATGAAATTCAAATAAGAAGTTAATGATCATGCATGATAGGATGTAATGAATTTTGACATTTAGATACTATCATTTGAATAGCTATGATCATGTTGCCAAAATGATTTATCATGAATGCTTGAATATCATGTATGATATGCCGATATTGATGATTGAGTTATTTGTATCATGCATGAAAAATAAAAGATATAGTTTTGAAATTGTGCATGTTCGAATTTGAAAATATGATGATGCATAATGATTAAATTGTGCAATGAAAATATTAAACATTTTGAAACCATGTTTTAGTGTCATGCATAATGATCATGCTTAATAAATTTTAAAATTATGCATGATGAATCTTGCGATTTATGGATTATTGATTTTTACTATAATGGAAGTGCCTTATTGATCTTTGTTGTAATAAATCTTACACTTTCGGTTTTAAACATGATACCTGTTTTTATTTGGCATAAATGAAATAAAATCATATGAATTGAAACAACTAAAAAGAGAAAAATATTTTTTCCTTGAAAATTTAATTTTCTCTATCTTATTGATCTTGATGATTATTATGATAAATCTATGTATACCATTTTGAATCTCTTGAAAGTAATGTTGAGATTTTGATGAATTTGATGATTTGAATTTGAATGAGGTTGTATTTAAATTATGATCTTGATTTCTTGGATTTACTACTTGAGATTCTTTTTTAATCACAATCTCTTCTTTGTACACCTACAATTTTTGTTATTTATAAAAGGAAGAGATTTGATAAAATGAATCATGTCTTTTAGTATTCAAATGGTCTTATCTTTGATGATATGATTTCTTTATATCTATGATATAAATGCCTTGAAATGATTGAAATATTTTACACAAATGTTATGCTCTTCCCTACTTCTTTCTTGTTTTCAATGATAAAACGGGGAGAAGTTTTGATCATGCATGGTAGGATATAATTTGACAAAATTTATACCATCATGAAACATTTATGATTTACAATGATGCATGCAATACTTGTGCTTTCTAATTTTGATGTTATGTATTGCATATGATGTATTGCATATGATGTAAATCATGATTTAAAATGCTATGAGTTGTTGCTAAAATGATAAATGTTGATTTAATGTTTTGTATCATGAATGCTCTAAATGATGATTGTTTGGTACCATGATCAAAATATTGATAAATAGTTAAAAATTTTAGTATCATGTATGATATCCTCATAATGTCGATCGATTTATTCAATATCGTGCATGAATGAAATATAAGGTTTTCGAAAATATGCATGTAATACTTCAACTTATGATAATGATGCATGCAATGATAAAATATTCATGATGAAAAATTGTCTTGACATTCATAACTTGATTATTCATCCTTTGTCATGATTTTGAAATCGTTGTAAAAGGAAAAAGAACAACAAAACTGTATTCTTCTTTTCTTTTTGACAATGACAAAGGGGGAGATATATTGCTCGCTCAAGATGCAAAATTTGAAAACTTACACATTGCAAAAGAAGCAAAACTTGCAACTTGCACATTGCAATAAGAAGCAAGAATCATGAGCTTACACAAGAAAGCTATCTTGTATTTGCTTTCGTAATTTTTTTTTTGCTAGATGTATGTAGTAAAACTTGCATAGTGTAAAAATTGCTATCTTATAGTCTAAAGAGAAGCCAATAGTTGCTATCTCAAAATGCAAAATATGCTAACTTGCTACATAAGCAAAATTGCTAGCTCAAACATTGTAAAGGAAGCAAAAATTTGCTAGCTTGCAACTTGCATATCGTGAAAACTGCTAGCTAGTAGTCTAAAGAGAAGCAATCAATAGCTATCTCAAGAAGACCAAGCATGTTAAACTTACACATCTTTAATCGTTAGATTGCATGATGATAAAACTTGATATTATATTTTTCATGCAATAAGTTGAACCCATATAACAAACACTTGATTGTGGTACTTCTCCTTTTTGTTGATGACAAAGGGGGAGAAGTATGTTGATGACATGACATATGATGCATAAGTTTTATGCATATGTTCATGATGATGTGTTGCAAGTATTCATGATGAATATTGCAATGACTTGAATTCTGTTTGAATTCAAGGTTCTATCAATATGGCATTTTGATAGGGGGAGTTTGTTTAAACTCCGGGAGTTAAGGTTAACTTCGTTAGTCATCAATTAGTTGTCATCATCAAAAAGGGGGAGATTGTTGAATCTCAGATTTTGATGATGAAACTAATTGATTGTGTTTAGATGTTTAACTGTATTTTGAGTGATGCAGGTCTACTCGATCAGGTTTAGACAGTTGACGCAGGAGGAATTGACGTTGCGCTGGAAGAGATCATGTTAGGATATTGGATGGCTGAACGCTTCGAACGTCGGGCATCGGGCCAAGGAGAGCGAAACTGTGCCAAGGATATCGACGTTGCGGAGGTCAACCGCCGATTGGGCAACAAGCCGCAAGAGAGGATGATGCGCCGAAGAATCGGACGAAGCGCCAACCAATGACGTGCCGGGCAACAGAATGTCAATTCGCTTTATAATAATTGTCTAGATCGGAGTAGAGTTTTTGCTTGTGTGTGCAGGATTAACTACGATAACGACGAAGACATAAAGCAGAACAAAGTGTCGGAGTCAAGCACGAAGGATTCATTGCGAGTTCGAGAGTTCGATGGAAGTCCGAAGGTTCGTCGGGAATGCTGCCGAAACTAGCCAAGAATGAGTAGGGAGCTTGCCGAAGGGTTTTTCGAAAGCTCGCCGGAAGGTTCATTGGAAGTTCGCAGAGCTCACCGAGAATGATCAGAGCTTTCCAAAGAAGCTCGTTGGAACTCACCAAGATCAAATCGTGAAGTTTAGGAGCTTGTCGGGAGTCCGCAGAATGGTTTCCGAGAGTTTATCGGAAGACCGTCGGAAGTTCGCCGAAAGCTCGCCGGAAGAAGTCTTGACTTACGGACTTTGTAATAGCTTATAAAATGTCTTTAAATTCGTAGTTATCATGTTAATTAGAGTTAGGATTAGGTGTTAATCCTATAACCCAAGTAGGGGTTAATTGGGCCCGAGTTCGGACTGGTTTGGGCCAAGTTTGGAGCTCAACCAGTGAGCTGATTTGGCCTAGGCGGTGGCACCGCCTAGACTGGCGGTGGCACCGCGTAGACTGGCGGTGGCACCGCCCAGCACCCGAGAGCTGGGCGGTGACACCTCCTGGGCTGGGCGGTTGCACCGTCCAGCACCCGAGCGCTGGGCGGTGGCACCGCCTGGCTGGGCGGTGGCACCTCCAGCACCGGGAACCCTAAGAGAATTCAAATTTTGGAGCCCAAAATTTGAATCCTCTTGAGGCCTATAAATACCCCTCAAATCTCAGCTGAGGTTACAACTTTTGAGAAGCATTTTGATTGAGAGAAAAGTCTTATAAAGTCTTAGCAAGTCTTGTTTTCAATTTGCTAGAGAGTTCTCCTCCTTCTTTCCTATTGAAAATTTGTAAGAGGTTGAGCTGCTTGTAAAAGGTTGTAAGAGGGGTGTTTACCCTTCCATTTCAAGAGATTTGCTAGTGGAAGGTGGGAGCCTCATCGAAGAGGGGCATCGAAAGTGGAGTAGGTCATTTGACCGAACCACTCTAAATATCGGCGTAATCTCTGGTTTGCATTTTATTATTGTCATTTACATTACTGCAAATCTTCTTACTGCTTTAGTTCCTTATTACCCTTGCTGCGCAATTTTAAGAATACGCCTTCAAGTTAAACTTTTCAAGTTCCGTTCTTATCGTACGAAAGATTTTGTTAAAATCGAAGTTTTAATCCGCTGCACTAATTCACCCCCCCCCCCTCTTAGTGCCGCTCCGATCCTAACATTTCCAACATTCTCATCAGTTGTTACACTAGCTTCAGCAAATTCAGTAGTTTTCTCAACAATTTTTTCCTTTTGCTTTAATTTATTTTTCAATTTAAAGCAATCAGCCTTAATGTGCCCCATTTTATGACAATATCTGTATTCCAAATTTCTATGTTTGGATTTAGATCTAGATTTAGATCTACTACTGTCAAATTCTCTTTTATCCATTCTACCCCTGACAACCAAACCCTCAGCCTGATTCCCTCTACTTTCCCTAGTGATATCTCTGTCTATCTGCTCCTTAGATTTTAGTGAAGATTTAATTTCCTGATATGAAATTATTTCTTTTCCATAAATTATAGTATCACGGAAATACTTGAAAGATTGGGGAAGAGAACACAAAAGTAACAGGGCCTTATCCTCATCATCAATTTTTGCATCTATATTCTTCAAATCCATAACCAAGGAATCAAATTTATCAAGATGTGAGAGTATAGATGTACCTTCAGTCATCTGAAGCATATACAAACTCTGCTTTAAGTAGAGACGATTCTCTACTGTCCTCTTCATATACAAGGCTTTAAGCTTGTCCCACATTCTCTTAGCCGTAGTCTCCGTAGCTACCTCCCGTAAAACCTCGTCAGAGAGATTTAGAATAATGCTGGATCGGGCCTTCTTATCCATACCCGCAAGATCTTCCTTTGATGTACCATTTGAAATGTTCTCAACTCCCTATAGTGCCAAATCAACTCCGTCTTGAACCAGAATGGCCTCCATCTTGAGTTGCCACATGCCGAACTTGACATTTCTGTCGAATTTCTCGACAACGATATTTGTTATTGTCATTGTTGCCAAAAGATCCCAGAACTAGGCTCTGATACCAGTTTGTTAGAGCTGGCCCCAAGGAAATTTACCAAAGGGTAATTTTGGCAACCCAACAAAGACAATAAAGCGAAAAGATAAAAGCGACAAGAACACCATATTTACGTGGTTCGGTCAATTAACCTTGACCTACATCCACGGACGAAAGAGGAGCAAATCACTACTATAAATGAGACTATTACAAATGCCTTAGGAAGATGTTCCTAGGCCATAAAACACCCTAAAATACTAAACAAGAAAAAACCAAACTATAAGCCCAAACTATTTAACTGAGTGTGGACTTAAACCCAAAGCAAACACTTAGATTTTTCTTGTAGTGCCACTTGTAATGCATCTGACTTCAAAGCCCAGGCCTTTATTTATAGGTTCAACAGGATATACCAAACTTGATTTTTCCAATGTGAGACTATATGGGACTTGCTAAACTAACAGATGATACCCAAATCGAAGGTCCAGCTTTATGAAGATTTGTGCTCACATTCATCTAACAATTCATCTACTATTGGAATAAGGTATTTATCCTTAATGGTTATGCTATTGAGAGCTCGGTAATCAACGTATATTTGCCATGTTCTATCCTTCTTACATACAAGTAGCACCGATAAAGAGTAGAGGCTGCAACTTGGATGAATAACTCCTATTTCAAGCATCTCTTTTAAAATCTTTTCTAGTTCATCCTTCTGGAGATGTAGATACTGATATTGCTGAGTATTTGCTGGAGGTTTGCCTGGAAGAATCGTTATATAATAATCATGCGGACGGGTAAGAGGTAGGTTGTGCGGTTCGTCAAATATATCTGAAAATTCAACAAGTAAAGGAAGTAGGTTTGGATCTTCAAATTATATTGGCTCTCCTTTAGTTTGCTGCTCAAGTTGTACTAAAAAGCCGCTGCATGCTTTAGCAAAACCTTCTCCATTTGTTGTGTGCAAATCGTCGTTACGTCGCCCCAACATTTCCCGTGCAGTATCACCTGTTTCTCCTTACTGTAAAATTTCATAATGAGCTTCATAAAATTTCAAGAAACATCATCTAATGTTATCAACCATTTAATTCTGAACATAGCCTCATGATCATCAAGAGGGAGGAGGAAGAAATATGTAATTATCTCTTGGTCCTACAGCAATAGTTTCACTCGCGGGCGCCTATGATCATACTTCAAAATCCATCCGTCGGCAACCTTAATGTCAAACCTGTTGCAATTCTCGATAGGTAAGGCCATATGGACAACAACCTTACTATTTAGAAAGTTATTAGTGCTGCCTGTGTCGATGAGAATAGTGATCGGTTGTTGTTTGAGAAGGCCTCCAACTTTCATTGTTTGCGAGTTTGAGTAGCTGGCTAGTGCATGTACTGTAACTTCGGTCGGTTGTGGCTCTTCTCCTGCATCTTCTTCTTTATGTTCAAGGCTCTCTTCTGGATGTTCAATGACCTCTTCTTTTACTAGTTCAATCGTCTCCCTTTATTATAGCGATGCTCACGGCTCCATGGCTCGTCGCAATGCCAATATAACCCCTTTGCAGATCGCTCCCGAAGTTATTCTCTTGTGAAACTTGGTGTAGGGACTCGGTTGATAGTAGGGGGGGCTGAGGGCTTTAATATTGCTAGTTGAGGAGCAACCCTAGTCCTCCAGACTTCATGGTTTAATCGCTCCTCTTGAAATCGTGCGAAAGAGATGGCTACCATAAGCGTGTACGATTGTCGCGCTTTAACTTCTCCCCGGATCTCCGGCTTCAAGCCCTCAATGAAGTTCCCCAATATCTATTTTTGAGACCAATCATGAGTTTGATTAGATAACCTTTCAAATCTAGTTTGGTACTCTTGAATGGTGGAGGTTTGTCGGATCTTTGTTAGTTGTCCGTCAATGTTCTCGTAATCGGTTGGTCCGAAGCGGATCAGCAGTCCTTCTTTGAATTGTCACCATGAGAGGACTCTATGAGTATGTTCAAACCAGTCAAACAATTGTATGACATCCTCTTCAAGATATATAGCTATAATTTTTACCATAGATGCGTCCGCGGTTTTGTGGTACCGAAAATATCGCTCTACGCGCGAGATCCAACCAATCGAGTCTCCTTCTTCCCATCTAGGGAAGTTCACTCTCATGCGTGGATAGTTAGGGTCGGTCATAGAGCCTCCCCTCCCTTGGAAGTCATTTCTTCGGGCTTGTTGCGATTGGGCAGAGCTCTCTCCTTGATATGATTTCTTCAGTCTTAGTGGTCGGCCCAATCTGAGTTCGGTAAAGAGTGTCCGAATCTTATCCTCCATTCGCGCCTTGAACGCTTCGAATTTAACATTGATTGCCCTCTCATATGCCATAGTATATGCCTCCACATATGTGATGTTAAGATCTCTCTTTTGTTGTCGAGTTAAAGGTATGCATATGTTGAGAGAAGTGATGGTCGGAAGAGTTGGTGGATGTAGGCTGCGGTTTAGGCTTGTTTTGTGGCTATTTTGGGTGCAGTTTGAGAGTGTGGTTTGGTGGAGATTTAGGGTTGTGGATGAAATTTTTAGATCTATGGTAGATGGCTGCAAAGGTTTGATAGAAATCAATGGAAGTTGCTGCAGGTATGTGTTGTCTTGTAAAAGCAAAATTATCATCGAAGAAACAGCGGTTTCTCGATAAATTTCCACCAAAATCTTGAGAAATTTAAGGAGGGAACTGACATCAAAATCTCAGTTTATATGAAAACAAGGATGTCTAAGAAAATTTCGATAGTATAACAACAAGGAAATTGGTGCAAGTTGCGATAGCAGAATTCTCGTCGAAAAATTTTAGCGGTTTACGATGAAAATTTACAGCAACACAAAATCGTTTTTAGAGATGAATTTCTTAATAGATCAATCTTAGATGGAAGCCAAGATGATCTATGAAGTGTATAAGAAATTTCATTCAAAAAAGATTTCAAATAGATGGGTTAAGGTAATAATATGCGGCTGAAATTTTCTGCAGCACAGATTTTTAAGTATAGCAGATTGGACGTAAATGATCAGTAGTTTATATTGAGAAATTTTTAATGAAACCAAAGGGAAACCCACTGTTAGGAAGTGTCAAAGCTTTTATAAAAATTTCATAGAGATTTGGATAGAAACAACGTAGTATCAAGATCGAACAAACAGTGCTATGTGGCTGAAATTTTACAGTGCAGATTTTCAAGTATAGCAGATTAGACGTAAAATATCAATGGTTTATATTGAGAATTTTTTGACAAAACCAAAGGAAATATGCTGTTAGGAAATGTCAAAGATGTCATAAAAATTTCGTGGAGATTTAGATAGAAAAAACACAGTAGCAAGATCAAACAGACGGTGCTATACAGTTGGAATTATGCAATGTATCTTTCGTCATAGAGATGAAAACTTTATGACGAAAAGTTTATGCAGCAATATAGGAATAATTTTTTTGGGACTTTCAAATAAGGATAACTAAATTATAGCAGCAATAAGGTAGAAAACCAGAACCTGTTGCAATTCACGGGGAGATCAAAGGATGATTTGTGGTGGTGGAGATGACGGCGGAATTTGGCAACGATCTTTTAAGCAATTGTGGGAATTGCTTTGGATGGTTATGGAGGGTTGATAGATGGCTGTGGAAGGGCAGCGAGATGCCAAGAACGTTGCTCTGATACCAGGTGATAGAACCCTTGCAGATTCTAAACTTGGGGTTGATCTCTTTAGGGGATCGGCCTCCTTCGAACACTATAGGGGTTCCTCCCTCCAAGTTGCTACTCAAAGGCTGCAGAAAAGATTCATCTATTGCTTATGAAAAGAGGTGAAATACATGACTATTTATAGGGCTTCTAAACCCTAACTCCTAATAGGACTCTTACTTAAGACTCCTACTTCTAACCAACTCCTAATAGGACTCGTACTCAAGACTCCTATTCCTTTACAACTCCTTATTCTTCTCTAAGAAATAACCTCCTAACCCTAGCCGGCTACTTCACCTCTTTAATAGGGGTCGACTTAGGTAGGTTTTACATGAATGTCCCTCTCAATTAGGACTCTCCTAGCTAGAGTCCTAACAGTTATATGATGGTTATAAACATACTTATTCTTTTAAGGTGAATGAAAAGAAGATTATCTTAGCTCCATTACAACCTTCTGAAATCAGTGCACCAAAGAAGGAAGTTAGTACTTTTATGTTTTATGGTGAATGCAAATGCGAATTCGACAATGGTGGTCATGTTTTGGCCCTAATGGTAGTAGAGGAGAACAAACAATATAAGGAGACACTGGAAATCATGCAACCAATCCTAGAGGAATTTCAAGATGTTATATCGGAAGAGATTTCACATGGCCTTCCACCTTTGAGAGACATTCAACATCACATTGATCTTATTCTGGGGGCTGTTCTACCTAATAAGACAGCGTATAGAATGAGTCCCAAGGAGCATGAAGTACTTCAAAGGCAAGTTGATAAATTGGTGAAAAAGGGGTTAATTCGGGAGAGCATGAGTCATTGTGCAATTCCCGCCTTGTTGGTGCCTAAGAAGGATGGTTCTTGGAGAATGTGCGTTGACAGCCGCACCATCAACAAAATCACAGTGGATTATTATTTTCCTATTCCAAGGTTAGATGATTTACTTGATTAATTATGTGGTGCTTCTATTTTCTCTAAAATTGATTTGAGGAGTAGCTATCACCAAATAAGAATGAGGTCTGGAGATGAGTGGAAAACAACATTTAAAACTAGAGAAGGCTTATATGAATAGTTGGTTATGCCATTTGGGCTATCTAATGCTCCTAGCACTTTCATGAGATTTATGAATCACATACTTAAGCCATGCATTGGAATATTTGTTGTAGTTTACTTTGATGATATAATGGTGTATAGCAAGAGCGAAGAGGAGCATATGAATCATTTGAAAGAAATCTTTCTTATTTTGAGGCAGCAAAAGCTTTATGCTATTCTAACGAAGTGTGATTTCTTTAAATCTAGTGTTGTGTTTTTGGGGTATGTTGTTTCAAAAGATAGAATCATGATGGATCAAAGTAAGGTAGAAGCTATTCTCAGTTGGCCAACACTTGCTTCATTGCATGATGTTAGGAGTTCCATGGCTTAACATCTTTTTACAGAAGATTTATCAAGAATTTCAGCTCTATTGTCGCTCTAATCATCGAATGTCTGAAATGTGATAAATCCAAATGGACTAATGAGGCTAATGATGCTTTTGAGCTTTTAAAAAGAAAGGTGACTGAAGCTCCTATCTTACTTCTACCTTTTTTTGACAATGTGTTTGAAATTGAATGTGATGCATCTAATGTGAGAATTTGTGCTGTTTTGAGGCAAGACAGAAAGTCGATTGTATTTTTTAGTGAGAAGATGAATGATATAAGAAGGAAATATTCTACTTATGATAAGGAGTTTTATGCCATATATCGAGCTTTATCTCATTAGAGTCAGTACCTTCTTGCCAAGCCATTTGTGCTATATTCAGATCATGAAACATTAAAGTTCATAAATCACCAACATAAGCTAACCAAGAGGCATGCAGCTTGGGTGGAGTTTTTGTAATCTTATAACTTTACAATTAAGCACAAATCTGGTGTTCAAAGTGTGGTTGCTGATGCATTGAGCAAAAAACATTCTTTCTTATCAGCAATGGAAGTCAAAGTTGTTGGATTTGAGACGTTCAAAGATCTCTATGAGAATGATGTAGATTTCGGCTCAATATGGCAGAATTGCAAATAAGGTTCCTTTCAATAATTTTTTATCCTTGATGGTTTTCTTTTTCGAGCTAATGCTTTATGTGTTCCATCTTGTTCTTTGAGATAAGTAATTCTAGCTGAAGCTCATGGTGGTGTTTTGGGTGGTCATTTCGGTAGAAATAAGACTTTAGCTCTTATTCAATCAAACTTATATTGGCCTAAGATGTTTAGAGATATGGAAAGACATGTAAAACAATGTCGAGTGTGTCATTTGGCAAAAACAAGAAGTCAAAATTCTGAATTGTACACTCGATTGCTTGTGCCAAATGCTCCATAGGAGGAAGTAAGTCTTGATTTCGTTTTGGGATTGCCAAGAACTCAAAGGAAGGAGATTCATCTCAATTCTCTAAGCTCACTAGTATAGACGAAGGATATATCACATTCGGAGATAACAACAAGGGTAAAATCATTAGCAAAGGAACCATAGGTAATAAATCCACATTTTCTATTGAAGATGTATTGTTGGTTGATGGCTTAAAGTATAATCTTTTAAGCATTAGTCAATTGTGTGATAAAGGATATATTATTAGATTTGAATCAAATGCTTGCATTATTAAAAAATCATACAAAAACACATCTATGATTGCTCTAAAATAAAACAATATATATACTATCGACATTAATGATCTTTGTAATGAAATGTGTTTTTCGGTTTTGAATGACGATGCTTGGCTTTGGCATAGGAGGTTAGGTCATGCAAGCATGAAACTAATCTCTCAAATTTCATCTAAAGAACTTGTGAATAAGCACCTCTAGACCGTTGCAATTAATCCATATGGACTTATTCAAACCAATTGCTACATCAAGCCTAGGAGGTAGCTAATACGTATTTGTCATCGTAGATGATTATAGTAGATACACATGAACTTACTTTTTGGCACACAAAAGTGATTGCATTAGATATTTCTCTAAGTTTTGTAAACTTGTTCAAAATGAAAAAGGTTTTATGATTTCATCAATTTGAAGTGATCACGGAGGTGAATTCCAAAACCGTGATTTCCAAGAATTTTATGAATCTAATGGATACAATCATAATTTCTCTACTCCATGAAATCCTCAACAAAATGGAGTAGTAGAAAGAAAAAATAGAAACTTACAAGAAATGACTAGAACTATGTTAAACGAACATAGCCTACCCAAATATTTTTGGGCTGAAGCCGTAAATACGACATGCTATGTCATGAATAGAGTTCTAGTAAGACTATTACTCGCCAAAACTCCATATGAGTTATGGAACAACAAAAAACCCAATGTTTCATATTTTAAAGTTTTTAGGTCTAAGTGTTTTATCTTGAATGAAAAATATGCCTTAGGAAAATTTGATGCAAAATCCAATGAAGGAATTTTTCTTGGTTATTCTTCAATTTCTAAAGTATTTCGTATCTTTAACAAAAGAACTTTAATTATATAAGAGTCTATTCATGTTGTTTTCAATGAAGTTTCCGAAGTCAAGAAAAATGATTTTGATGATGATGTTAATTTTGAAGCTTTGAATTTAAATGAAACCCCTTTTTCATCTAGCAACTTGGATGCATCTTCTTCCGAAACATCCTTACCCAAGGAATGGAAGTATATAGATGCTCATCATAAGGAGCTAATCATAGGAGACACATCAAAAGGGGTTTGAACTCGTTCTTCTCTTAAGAATTTTTGTGCCAACGCTGCTTTTCTCTTATAAATTGAACATAAATGCATTGATGAGGCCTTGAAAGATGATTCGTGGGTTATCGCAATGCAAGAAAAGTTGAATCAATTTGAGAGAAATGAGGTGTGGAAGCTTGTTACTAGACCAAATGACCATTTAGTTATTGGTACTAAATGGGTCTTTAGAAACAAGCATGATGAATTTGATATCGTGGTTCGAAACAAGGCTAGATTGGTGGCCAAGGGTTTCAACCAAGAAGAATGTATCGATTATGAAGAAACCTGTGGCACGATTAGAAGCAATAATGATGCTCCTTGCCTATGCTAGTAGTAACAATTTTAAGTTATTTCAAATGGATGTTAAAAGTGCTTTTCTTAATGACTTTATTTCCAAAGAAGTTTATGTTGAATAACCTCCTAGATTTAAGAATGATAATCTCCCTACTCATGTGTTTAAATTGACTAAAGCTCTTTATGGATTGAAACAAGCCCCTAAGGGCTTGGTTTGAGAGACTTAGCTCATTTCTTATTGAAAATAACTTCTCTAAAGGCAAGGTCGATACTACATTGTTTATCAAAAATTTTGAAAATAATTTTCTTATTATTCAAATTTATATTGATGATATTATTTTCGGTTTCACGAATGAATCTCTATGCGAATCATTTGCTAAAAGTATGAGTCTTGAATTTGAAATGAGTTTGATGGAGGAATTAACTTTCTTTTCAGGCTTACAAATCAAACAACTAAGTAATAGTATTTTTCTTAGTCAAACAAAATATGTTTTAGATTTGCTAAAAATGTTTAATATGGATAGCTCAAAGGCTATCAATACTCCTATGAGTACCTTTACTAAGTTAGACATTGATGAAAGTGGAGAAAGCTTTGATCAAAAAGCTTATAGAGATATGATAGGAAGTTTACTATATCTCATCGTAACTAGACCGGATATCATGTTTAGTGTATGACTTTATGCTAGGTTTCAATCTAATCATAAGATATCTCATCTTAAAGCAATTAAGAGAATTCTTAGATATCTTAAAGGTACCGCTAATCTAGGATTATGGTATCCAAAATCCGAAAACTTTGAACTAATTGCTTATGCTAATGTGGATTTTGCTGGATGTAGATTAGATAGAAAAAGTACATCCAGAATATATCAATTTTTAGGACACGCACTTGTTTCTTAGTCTTTCAAGAAATAAAACTCGGTTGCATTATCTACAACCGAAACTAAGTACATTGCAACTAGTGCATATTGTGCACAAGTTATATGGATGAAAAACACTTTAGAGGATTATAAGATTCATCTTAAAAATATTTTCAAAAAATGTGATAACACAAGTGCAATATGTTTAACAAAAAATCTCATTCAACACACTTTAGAACTAAACATATTGATATTATGCATCACTTTATACGAGATCATGTTAATAATCTTAGAGTTTATTAATATGAAACATCAATTAGCTGA